>NC_039486.1:14285907-14547590 GCF_003590095.1 Trichoplusia ni
TAATAATAATAATTAATGATGCGTGATAGTGTTGCTCTACATTCGCAAAAGCAATCTGTATGTTTTTTTTCGGTACAATGTCTGCTTTAGGCTCTCTCTGTTATCACCCCGCCTGTTGTAATGAAATCATTTGAATGTTATCATCAAATGTTTTTGTATTGACGATGGCAAAGACATAAATAGTCTAAAAACAAAATTAAAAATTTCCCTTTCTTCGTCATTCAATGAAGTCAATTCGTCAAGAAAAAATAGTCACCAACCAAATTCCAGTCTCATAAAATAATTATGCATATTTGTAGAATATAAATAGGTATTAAAATCTTTTTCGTAGCACATTTTGATGGTAGACAAATTGTGTCAGCATATGTACTTAGTAAACGTGTTTATGTGTAGGTAGTTGTATTGAATTCAGATCTTAGTGCCGTGAAATTTGGTTGAGACACACGGCTCTGAGGTGACCTGCAACTAATATTTTATAGCATTTATTTGGATGCAATGAAAAGGACAGTCGCATGCAATTCGTAACCATGCATCGAAATGTTTTTTTTATTTGTTTTGCATGATGGGATTATTATTTTAATAAAATTGTGAAGTACATTTGTGGTAACATAGGAACAAGATTGCGAATAATTGGTTTATATTTCGGTGTAAATAAGTGCTCATTCTTTACCGATCAATTATGAAGCTATCATCGCCCTAGGTAGCAGATTTCTAAGACCTTCTACGGTATATCTTTCCACTGATAAACAATCTACAGTGTATTAAATAAATCGTCAAAATGATCACGTTAGAAGAAAGGTAGAGACCTAATCGTCTCCCGAACGCTAAGTATGCAACTTACTACAAGAGGCTTACACTTCTTTGCAGATATGGACGTGCGACGCAGCTCTACATTATGTAGTATAGCATCTCACTAGTAAAATTATTACAATTTAGTTCAAAAGCTACTAAAATACTGACCAATAAAAACATGCTTATCATATGCAATGTGTATGTGTTATGGATAATAGTTCTATAGTTCATAATCTTAATAAAAAAATACTGAGTCAAAATTTATGGGACCAAATGACAGTAGCTTCACATTAGATAAAAAAATGGTTTATCAAGTCAGTACAGTTAAAAAAATTAAGAATCCCTCCATTTGAAGCCGCTTGAACTCAAAAGATTGGATATCAAAATACCTACATTAATTATATATGAGGCAAGTTTGTTTCTACCTTAAACTAGGAATCATTTGACTTTGCCGTATGTATAATACTGAAGCAATAACTTGAACATCGTTAGTGCGCTTTGAGTCACGTCATTTGCCCTGTTACCTTACATAAAGAATGTTCATTAGAGCATTCGAACCCCTGGGCAGGTAAACAGGTGAAACCCTGATAATAAGATACTTTACCTCAAAGCAATGGTATATGAATTGGGGATCACAGCATGTGGTTATAATTTACTTAAATTATATTAATTTTGTATGATTTGATTTTCAGTGATGAATGTTAATCAGCTTGTTTGTTCGGTCTGAATGTAATTATTTGTGTTCTGGTATTTCCAGGAATTTTCCTTGTAATTTAGCCTTTACAAGCCGCTAGATTACTGATGAGACTAGGTATTTCATTTTAATAAAATTACAACCTTTTTTATCCAGTTTAAGGTTAGGTTTAGAACAAAACAAACGTGTTTTTAATGAAGCCATGCTTGTTTCGGAAAAAAAAATCTAGAAATATTTACGTCTAATAACAAACATTAAAATTTTCTTTTAATTTATTACAAAAACAAAAATTTGTAGGCTTCTAATTTCCTTAAATTCAACTCTTCATACATTCTTAATTAAAGAAAATAGTAGGTACAATAAAGTCGAAATTTTTCATCAAAATTATCTCAACTTCAATCTATGCAACGCAACGCAGCCAACATAAAAACTATCCCAAAATTAACCTAAACGATCCGAGCAATAAAAATCTTAACCACCGATGTCTCAACTATTCAAAAGCTGTAAGATGTATGGCGTATACCCATTCCGTTCCCGTGTCTTTCAACTTGAAACTGTTTTATGGTAAGAACGTGAGACCAAGGCGGGTACTTAGCCAGTCGTAAATCTAGCCAGGCGATATACCTAGTTTATGTACTTAAACTTTGTTATTTATACGTATGTACATATTAACAGCTTTTGTGGTTTTATGGGACGTTAAAGATGGTGTTACATGGATTTAAAAAGGATAAGATTTTAATTTTATGTTTATTTTGTGGCTGGGCTAGTTATGGTGGCTGCTGCTGAAAATTGGAGTCTATCCAAGACTTTAAATATGCGTTTAATGATAGACGAAAGGTTTTGTTATGTGTTATCTATTAACAAGGATTCTTTGTGATGAGTTGTAAAATTAAAACGTCCTCGTACCTTTATTTTCCCTCTCTTTTGTCTCACATGAAGTATATCATTCAATTATAGGTTAACATATACCAACTATGTAAGTCCCTAGCTGATGAACACGGATAATTTATTTCTGTATCCGCTAAAACAATAAAAGTAAAAAAATTGCATTATCAACGCTAGTACCTAGTTTTGTAAAGAGATTGAATAAAGAGATTTCAGAAATACGACACATTAGATCAGATTGTATCAGTCCATCCTATATCTTGGCATTAGATTGGTCTAATTAGGAATTAATTTACGTTTATTATTTGCTCTGATGGTAATCGAATTGCCATAGACGAGTGTTATATTAGTAATCCGATTAAAATAGGGTCGCAGGTTTGTGAGATTTACAGTTGATAGGTTATATCTAAGGCTCACATTACTTTTGCTTCTAAACCAAACCCTGTACCATAAAAACTATTCAAAATGTAAAAGTTACAATTAGTATGGAGATCTTGGCTGGAGAACGCTCTATACGGTAATGATAACTTAATATGCTTTTTGATAGCGTTCGTTCCTTCCTTATAAATACCTGCATATTTGAAGCACCGTACAGCGCACACAGTACACCGCACAGTACTTGCGTAGATTTCACATAAGGATCTTCAAGCAAACCATACTACATTGAATAATTGGATTTCTACACAACATACTCAATCAAACTCGCCGATAGCAAAAATACACGGAACACAACTTTACAATAATGTTAACAAGAATAAATTGAGCTGCGCACTCGTGAATCGTTTTTTAAAAATTGCCAGAATCTGCCTACCGCGCGGGTTGCGGTGTGAAACGAAAAAATCGCAGGTATCGGCGAAAAGCCGCCGGCTTGAATTTTATTCACCTTTTTGGAAGGCACCGAATCGACTGCCGACCAGTTATTATTGTGTTTTATAGAGGAAAAGTAATAATGCTGATGCCATGACTGAGCTCTTTCGTAGCGATATATTTTTTGTTTATTTTCAGGTGATAGGTACTATATTAAATTTTGATTGCTTTTGAATTCTGGAAGTGCTGTTGGCTCTTGTGTATATAAAACTAAATTTTCAATATTTTTGAGTGAGGAAACGTGATCGAAAACAATATTGATCACTAGTCAAGATTTTTGAAATTACGTCAAAAAGCATGACTCTCCTTTACTGCATTGTCGCACACACTCTAGTCAAAAGTGGACGTTAAAATCTTAGTTATACCCTGATTTACTTCAAAAATAAATACAAATTTCAAACTCTACTTTCAGTAAAAGTAATCCAGCTTCCGAATTCGAACAGTTGTTAGATCGGCAAGGTTCGGCCGCGTTTGGTTTTCTTGATAAAATGTTGCTGACGTTATTCCTCCACACTTCGCCTACACAGTTTACCGCAGTTAACATTTTTACCTCACATACAGGACCGGACTTAGTCTTTGTTTTGTAGGTTCAAAAGTGTTTTGTGCGCAAACTTATTTTTATTTGGAGCATATAATATATAGACCTAGACTTTTGTTAGAAAATGGTTTTTGGACGTCGTTTTCATCAGTATTAGTACCTTAGCAGTGTGTCTCGGTCATTCTCATCAAATACACACAAAATGATGTGTGTACATTCATTCTTGTTTTCCAAATCCACCCCACATTCGAGAGTCCGTATACATTTTTGCGAGATGTGATGAATAGAAGGATCCTTTTAAAGATTTTTCTTTATATCCCTTTTGCAGGTTCTGTTTCGGTCAATTGCTACGTGTTTTGTGCGTAGTCGTGGGTGACCGCTCACTTAGTATGTTTCTTTCTTTCTGTATTGAGGGTTTTATGAAGCAGTCCGGTTTCCGATATACACTGAAGCCTTTTCACTGATGGATGAAACAGGTTGATGTAAAGGGGGTGGTATACCTGTATTTTCGTTTTAAAATGAAGACTTTCGCTAAGATTGGTATGCACCATATTTCTCACTTGCAGTCCCATTATTTTTAACCTAAAAACGTGAGCTACGAAAAAAAAACCTTTGTATCAATTACAAATAACCCAAAAATAGACACCTTAACAAACGTACTAGCGTGATCTCATCCAATTTAATTTACTTTAGGTTAGCACAAAAACATTTCTAGATTAAACAAATAGTCTCAGTACTTAATTCTGTAAAAAGAACCACCTAAACTATCCAGTTGCTACGAAAGCTCTTAGTTAATTCACAAATTAAGAAAATGGACTGAACGACAGGCTCTAGTTAATTCAACAGTAATCGTTCGAACCCCAAGAGACCAACAAGAGGTTTTATGGATAGCTGGGGACGCGGCTCCACTTCAGTCGAGAAGTTCTCTTTAGTTTCTTATACGTAAAGTAATTCATGGCAAATAGTATTTGGATGTAGAACGGCAGGTTAGTAATGTTTATGAAATTATTCGTCAACAATTGAAATGAATAATCTGAACATTGCAAAATATGCCCAATAGCCAAAAAAAATCATTGATTATTAATGCTATTAACAAGCTGGGTTTTCATTCTTAATTTTTGATAGAAATATCTCTGAATATTTTATATTACCTACAAAACTTAGACACTAAACCGTACAGAATAAACTAAGTGTAATGCTCGGCTTGTATTCAAACTATTTTTATTATTAAAAATGTAACAAACAAGTATTAATCACGTTTAAAACCTCCTTTAAGCCAAAAACAGGTCGAACATATTGAAAACTGATCCAAACTTCACCACGTAGGTTCATTGTAAACTCCGCGGCATAAAAATTTTCATAATGCTCCTGGCAGCTGATGCAATATTAAATTTTAAATATCGAACGCTTGTGTCGCCCGACATTCAATTTGCCGCGAAATCTCTGTTCGAAGCCGTTGAACACACGACACTAAAATAACGGTTTTGATGGCGGCTGCAGGCGGGTGATTTAAAAGATCGTAATGTTCTTAATGGCGTTATACGGTTTTACTATTGTCTCGCGTGACGGTTGTTTGAGTTTAGAGGGCGGCTTTTGTTCTGAACCGTTTATTGATAAAATATTTTACGACTGATAGTTTTTGTTCTTAAAATATATGCGCGTCTACGAGGCATAGCCATGAGCTACTGCACTGACAAAACGACAAATAAGAAAATAGAGTGTGTTCAGTTTTGGATATTTTTAATGTTTTCGCTACGAAGACTGGCAAACATTACAAATTTCCTTCTTTTAAGATTTTTGCCGACTCCAGCTCATATTTACGAAGACGTACATAACAGCCCCAACGCTTACATTCATGTGACCACGTTGCCATAAAAAATAAGGATAATGTGTTACTATGACTATATAGATATTATAGCTCATTTGTAACGCTAAACTGCTTTTTTATGTGCTAGCTGGGGAAGCAGCATAGATTTATAGTTATGACAACGTTATATTATGCCTCATTGGTCTCTGGTTGCAGACGCGACTGGTGAGCATGGGCCATAATTTAAATGGCCAGGTTAGAGAAAAATATTATTGGTATTATCTTGATAGTATAAGATTTGCCATCATGATCTGAAATAAAATATCTTATAACTGCAGATTGGTATTAGAATATGAATAGCGATAGATTTTGAACTCAATAACAACTTATGTATTTAAAGTTACTGAAAGCCTTTAAAGGTTAAAATACAGCAATTATTTTCGTCAAAATAATAACACAAAATATTTCATCTGCTTTCGTACCAATAACAAATATTATTGGTAATTGCGTAAACATTATGAACTAAATAAAATAATCAAGTGGACACAATTAATTACGCGGGCAATATAATTAACGATAATTAATAGTAAACAACCGAACAAATTAATAAAGCAAATATTTCAGATGTAATTTGGTTCGCGGTGACACTTTTGATCTCGCTTAACATACCCTTGTTAATTATGTTGCAAAATATTTACTTTTTTCATAAAATAGTGAACTTCAATTTAGTAGAGTTGATACTAAAACAGTTATACATGAGAAGTAAATGCATTACTCAATATGATTGGTTGTTTCCAAACACATAAAAAATCCACTTAATTGCCTTCTTAAAATGTGGGAAATAGAACGTTAGTACTTTTTGGTACGGATAGCGCTCCACTGAAACCTTTTTCAAATAAAAACAGAGGATGACATATTTGTTCAGTTATTAACTTTTCGTCCACTTAATAAATATTCACTTGCAATCAAACTTCAATTTTCGTACACGTGGATAAAAATACATTTCTACCACAACCTATTAGATCAATCGGTCGATAGAGAATCCCTGAAGTTTCACGATACGAAAAAAATCAAAGAGCATTTTTCTCTTGGCCCACATAAAAGAAGTACTGATCAAAATTCAAAAGATTTTCCTCGAATAGAGAGATATTGTGGAAATACCTCATATTAAAATGTAATAAAATTTTCCATCGCTAATATAATTCTGTGGCGTGGACCCGGCCTAACGTTGGCAACACATACGCTTGTGAATTCGCGATTTATGTAGAATATTTATTTTCTCTCAAATTGGATTGAAATGGAACGCTGTTTGCTTTCATTTTATTTACAATAAAGGTTTACTGAACGAGCCTATGTTTGAGCAAATAAACTATATTGCTCTCGTAATTTGTTTCATAATCTATCTATCGTATTATCCCAAGTTATCTCTTTATCAAACATTTCCTTCAATAAAGTAATTTCATCCGAAACTTAAGTAACAAAATTCTTGACCCACGCCCTCAACGCAAGCCAAATATTTGTCCAGACAACCAACAACCTCGATTAATATCTTCAAGTTATTTTTAAAACACCGCTACATCGCCCAAGTGCCCTCACTATTTATGTCAACAAATTAAACAGAGTCGGCGGGCACGTCCGCAATAAAGCTTCCTATGTACACACAAGACTCTCACAATGTCCGCTGGCGGCGCTACCGTCGACCAATCGATAGGCGACCGGTTGCTTAGCAACGATCATGTTGCAAAATAAACAATCAGATTCGGGCCCCTGTCTAGAACAAATTTACTTAGTTATTTTATTATTGTGTCAACATTTTAGATCGATATTATTTGATTATTTACTCATCGCTGGAGTAGGTAGCATGTTTTTTTGATATATTTTTTTATTGGTAAGTTAAGATGGTGTTGTTACCTGCGTGCGCTCCCGAACAATGTGGGAAAGACTTTCGGAATTCTTTGAAGAAACCGAGTCCCAACTATCCTTATGGATACAAGACGAAGAAAGCCAGGGTGGTCCCTGCATTCACCATACAAGGTAAGTGTATGCATTATCTGTCCTACTATAGTTTGATCTTTCAACTTCCATTGAGAAAACAATGGGCTTCCATTCATCATGCCCGTGTTGAAGGCTATCGAATATAAAACAGAACAGCAACAGCTTGCCAATCCATCAACAAGCCTGCGACAAAAACTCCCTCAGTTTTCCAATGAATCGAAATCAAGTACAAGCCATAAAATCTGAACGCGTGTTTAGGATTAATTTGGGGGCAGTAGGTTACTATGATAATCAGTTAGTAGGTAGCAAAAAGTCGGTGTCTTTAACCATAAAGAATTTAATCTGTCACGACGTCTTCGCATCATCGTACCAGTCGTGTTAGAGGTAGTCCAAATTTTGTAAGCCCTTTTTAATCATCAGTCAATATTAAATCACCTGGACTTCGACTCATTTTTTTAATCTCTCTCTTTTTCTCTCTCTCACAGCTATGCAGAAGAACACCAGAGTGGTACCACCACCGAAATGCGGCGTGTTCGATCCTCTGCCACCTCGTCCCACAATGTTCAGGAAGTGTTACCAGCGAGGCGAGTTCCCAGTCTGCATCGAGTTCACTAACTTCGGCAAGCGATTGTCGTGGAAGGTGAGCTTTATCATTTTAATTATGACGTACTTTTTTGTAGAATTAACTGGTATTTGAAGAGGCACGTCATTCGGTGTTCCCTAATTCAGTGTCATTCTAAAATCTATTCAGCAACATTGAGACTATGTGGAATTCCTTCAATAAATATGTAGATTATATAGGTGCCCTAAAAACTGATTCATACAAATTGTGATCACTAGGACTAATTTGATATAGGTAATTTTGCGAAATTTGAAAGGTTTGCTAATATGAAGTTCATTATTTTAGAACCTAACCTAACCAGCACACTAAATTGTATTACAAATTACAACCAATTAGTGAAAGTACATTTGGGTTTTCCGGTACTTTCATAATTGTGTGTAGGCGATGCCTACTCAAAACTAGTGCGTAGGTGCCCAAATAACCTATTTTCGTAGGGAACGAGGTATCTGAAGCTTCGACAGTTGACACGTCAACAAACGTTGAGTACTTGAATTATTTACTTAGGTTTAATATTACGTGGTTACTCAATCTGAAAGTTAGGAAAATCACTTTGAAAATTAGAGTACTTTTTACATTTTCTTCTCCAGTCTTAGCAAACAATTTTATTACTTTTCTTGACTATTAAGAAAACACTAATATCTAGCATCTACTTTTATTATTCCTCACTTACATCAAGACTTTCTAAACTCAAACCAAATCGAACATCGGTTTTAAGCACAGTTTAATAAGATCTTTGAGCCTTTAATTTCTGAATCTCAGAAATATAGAAGGTACGTACTATTCGTAGAATCGGAATATTTTCCAGTCTAGGGAATATGGAATTTAATCAATTTTACGCTCTATTTATATGAGAGGGTAGTAAAGTGAAGTAAACCTTAGATTTATTGGATGATAATATAAAATCGGTTCGCATTTTCGTTTGTATGAAAAACCAACTAAAAAAAAATATTTTTAAATTCAAAAGTAAACGCTTATTACACAGGAACTCGTGTTTTTTAAACTGCTCAATCTGATGAGGTACTTAAGTAAAAAAAAAACATGTCTAATTGGTAATATTTCTCATGTTGAATATTTTCTACACATAGGTGCCGATTGAAAAATTGGACTTCCACCACTACCTGCCTATGTTCTTTGATGGTCTCTCAGAAAATTCGTATCCCTTCAACTTCATCGTGGAGAAAGGGATTCACGACCTCGTCACCAAGGGCTCCTACAAAGTCTTGCCGGTAGTACCACAACTCATCATACCGATTAAAAGTAAGTGGACTTCTTTAAATGGATTTTATAGTATTTTTTTAATTTGAAAGCTATTTAGCTAGTCTGAATAGGTAATATGGCTAAATGAACGATGAAATCTGATCGCACTGACTGAGGAGGAAATAAATATAAGCTTTTTCTTCACAGCTGCGAATGAGAAGGTAATTTCATAGTAAAATAAATCCTCGTGTAATCTATCCAAGCTATAATCATAATATGATGTAAAATTCTTAGTTTGATACCACCATTCTATTAATAACCTCTTTTTGCCAAACTGACCCCATAGTTTACACTCAAAACAAATACAATAAAAAAACCAGTTACGTGTATGCCTAACGCGTTCTGTTCAGCAAGTAGATACACTTTAGGCAGATAATAACTTATAAGCATTTTCATCGCCACAGAGTGCTCTCCGTCGGGGAGTAATTTAAATTTCCAGTGCACTTTTATACGATACTCCGCTCGACACGACATTACATTTTTCATACTGCATTTTGTAGTCTGCATTAATTCTTTACTACTTGTAAGGTTTGCTTGATCGGCCTCCTTTACCGTATTAACCCTAGAAAGATAATCATATTGTGACGTACGTTAAAGATAATCATGCGTAAAATTGACGCATGTGTTTTATCGGTCTGTATATCGAGGTTTATTTATTAATTTGAATAGATATTAAGTTTTATTATATTTACACTTACATACTAATAATAAATTCAACAAACTATTTATTTATGTTTATTTATTTATTAAAAAAAAACAAAAACTCAAAATTTCTTCTATAAAGTAACAAAACTTTTAAACATTCTCTCTTTTACAAAAATAAACTTATTTTGTACTTTAAAAACAGTCATGTTGTATTATAAAATAAGTAATTAGCTTAACTTATACATAATAGAAACAAATTATACTTATTAGTCAGTCAGAAACAACTTTGGCACATATCAATATTATGCTCTCGACAAATAACTTTTTTGCATTTTTTGCACGATGCATTTGCCTTTCGCCTTATTTTAGAGGGGCAGTAAGTACAGTAAGTACGTTTTTTCGTTACTGGCTCTTCAGTACTGTCATCTGATGTACCAGGCACTTCATTTGGCAAAATATTAGAGATATTATCGCGCAAATATCTCTTCAAAGTAGGAGCTTCTAAACGCTTACGCATAAACGATGACGTCAGGCTCATGTAAAGGTTTCTCATAAATTTTTTGCGACTTTGAACCTTTTCTCCCTTGCTACTGACATTATGGCTGTATATAATAAAAGAATTTATGCAGGCAATGTTTATCATTCCGTACAATAATGCCATAGGCCACCTATTCGTCTTCCTACTGCAGGTCATCACAGAACACATTTGGTCTAGCGTGTCCACTCCGCCTTTAGTTTGATTATAATACATAACCATTTGCGGTTTACCGGTACTTTCGTTGATAGAAGCATCCTCATCACAAGATGATAATAAGTATACCATCTTAGCTGGCTTCGGTTTATATGAGACGAGAGTAAGGGGTCCGTCAAAACAAAACATCGATGTTCCCACTGGCCTGGAGCGACTGTTTTTCAGTACTTCCGGTATCTCGCGTTTGTTTGATCGCACGGTTCCCACAATGGTTAACTTATACGGTTCTTGTAGTAAGTTTTTTGCCAAAGGGATTGAGGTGAACCAATTGTCACACGTAATATTACGACAACTACCGTGCACAGGCTTTGATAACTCCTTCACGTAGTATTCACCGAGTGGTACTCCGTTGGTCTGTGTTCCTCTTCCCAAATAAGGCATTCCATTTATCATATACTTTGTACCACTGTCACACATCATGAGGATTTTTATTCCATACTTACTTGGCTTGTTTGGGATATACATCCTAAACGGACACCGTCCTCTAAAACCAAGTAACTGTTCATCTATGGTCAAATGAGCCCCTGGAGTGTAATTTTGTATGCACTGATGGATAAAGAGATCCCATATTTTTCTAACAGGAGTAAATACATCGTTTTCTCGAAGTGTGGGCCGTATACTTTTGTCATCCATTCTAAGACATCGTATCAAAAAATCAAAACGATCACGACTCATTACAGAGACGTACACCATTGACAAAGATCGATCAAAGAGGTCATCTGTGGACATGTGGTTATCTTTTCTCACTGCTGTCATTACCAGAATACCAAAGAAAGCATAGATTTCATCTTCATTCGTGTCACGAAATGTAGCACCTGTCATAGATTCCCGACGTTTCAATGATATCTCAGCATTTGTCCATTTTACAATTTCCGAAATTATCTCATCAGTAAAAAATAGTTTGAAGCATAAAAGTGGGTCATATATATTGCGGCACATACGCGTCGGACCTCTTTGAGATCTGACAATGTTCAGTGCAGAGACTCGGCTACGCCTCGTGGACTTTGAAGTTGACCAACAATGTTTATTCTTACCTCTAATAGTCCTCTGTGGCAAGGTCAAGATTTTGTTAGAAGCCAATGAAGAACCTGGTTGTTCAATAACATTTTGTTCGTCTAATATTTCACTACCGCTTGACGTTGGCTGCACTTCATGTACCTCATCTATAAACGCTTCTTCTGTATCGCTCTGGACGTCATCTTCACTTACGTGATCTGATATTTCACTGTCAGAATCCTCACCAACAAGCTCGTCATCGCTTTGCAGAAGAGCAGAGAGGATATGCTCATCGTCTAAAGAACTACCCATTTTATTATATATTAGTCACGATATCTATAACAAGAAAATATATATATAATAAGTTATCACGTAAGTAGAACATGAAATAACAATATAATTATCGTATGAGTTAAATCTTAAAAGTCACGTAAAAGATAATCATGCGTCATTTTGACTCACGCGGTCGTTATAGTTCAAAATCAGTGACACTTACCGCATTGACAAGCACGCCTCACGGGAGCTCCAAGCGGCGACTGAGATGTCCTAAACGCACAGCGACGGATTCGCGCTATTTAGAAAGAGAGAGCAATATTTCAAGAATGCATGCGTCAATTTTACGCAGACTATCTTTCTAGGGTTAAGGGTACTACGTTATACGTGCTTTGTGTTAGAATATGTGTTATCTTCTTGTCGACATTTTTTACCTTGTGTTTTGTTAGCTGAATTAGTGTAATCTATCGTTTTGAAAAAGAATATAAGTGCTTTTTTAATTTACTCTCCAATAGAAAAATGTTATGAGTACATACCATATTTTTTATATTTTCGAACAGTCCACAGCAGTACGACTTTTTTTTTGATCACAAAAATGCTTGTACTACTCGGGGATCGAATTCTTGACATGTCGCGCTCAATGGGTGTTCGTGGTGACCTCATATCACTTTACTATTCTCGCAAGAAATAAAACCTTGGGCCTTTAGATAGTAGACAAAAAAGAATACAAATTACTTTTTACAGATGAACGATACTGAAGTCTCACTCAACTCACTACCATTTATGAACAACAAAATACATTGTCCTAACTAATTTACAATATAACATTATTAACTCCGTTCCTACAGATGCGCTAGCAACAAAGCGTCCTGCTGTCCTGTGCCACGCGCTCAAATGCATTCAGATGCTAGTGACAGGCTGCGACAGGGTCGGCGAGGCTCTGGTGCCCTACTACAGGCAGATATTACCTATACTCAACCTATTCAAGGATAAAAACCGTGAGTTTCTTTTGTTTTATTTGAATTTACTGGTCGTAAGTGACTTTTATGATTTTTTTTTGTACTTGTACAAAAATTCATTAAGAGCTGGACCTTAATTCTTTAATCAATCTTAAGTTTAGACCGCTGTTAAAAATATTGGTGGATATGTCCATGTCAATATTATAAATACAGTCAACTTTTTTCCGTCACAAAGCTTGTAAAACTAATCAGTGCATAACTTTATTTTATCATTCAATGATAAAACATTAAAATCATTCTAGAAGTTAATTTACGTATTACAAGCCCTCAGTTATATCAACACAAAAAGCAGACGATTCACATTTAAAGCTTATACATTAGTTGGAACGCTAGCGACTGTATAAATGGCGAACAATTTACGAAACATTAGCCACAGGTAGACAACGACACAAAAACAACGAGGACTAAATGATGGAAGAACTGACTGTAGTATTGTAGGACTATGGAAGTTAGTAACAAGAATTCATTAAATTAACTATTTCCTTGTACCTGAAATCATGTACGATTTTGTGGTTTTGCTTATTGGGTCTTACTAGGACAACGGATTGGCAAATTCTGTTGTATAGGTTAAGTACCTAGAATTTATCAATTTAGTACCTGATACCCACACTCAAACAATAAAATTCATTAGTCAACACCAAAAGTCTGTCAAGAATGTCGTAAAACATTCAAACAAAAACCCAAGACGCTCAACTCGCAACAATGCGGCACTCGTCGCCGACGGCGGCGCAACCCACACCACACGTCCCCCGAAATTTCACAACCACATGTAATTAATCTGGTCGGATGCCCCGACAAGTCTATTAGGCTGAAAACAATATCTTCTCGGCCTCTACGTGTCAATTATGAGGTGAAAATGATTGATGACGTAGTACGACGCAAATCGGGTGTGGAGACGTAATTAGGTTTCGAAATTGGACGCTTTTTGGTGGAAAAATGGTAGACAATTTTTTGCGAGTCTGTCGCTGTGATTTTTCAAAGATACCTTATATTCGTTATAAGAGATAATTTTTATATGAACTAAAAGTAAAATACATTTCGATGTTTGAAAGAAAAAGTTTTTAATTAAAAATCTAAGCTTTCAGTACAAAATCGTTTAATATAAAAACTGTTATACGAACCAATAAAACTACTGTTGCATGAAAAATATAAAAGTGGAAAACTGGCTGTAAAGCATCAAACGTTATCATACATTTCATCGCCACTCAATATATTAAAAAAGAAAAACCATTTTCAATATCCATGTTGCAAACGTGATGAGATTGTGAAAACATATTTTACACTCAATCAAATAACCAGATGCAGATTTTAATAAAAGGCAAATATTTTAGAGTTCATTAATTTAACGGTTCGATTTCAATGGTGGATGACGACAAAAATAAACTCTACATTTCGCGGTGTGAAGTTCACTCGGGAAGTTTTTTCCGATATTTAATTATAACTAGTGGGTTGACGGCTCTCGGTGTGAGATGAATTATCACCAAAAGCTTTCTCGTGTGTCAAAACTGGTTTTGGATATTAACATTGAATTTTTTAGTAAAGAGAAATTGTATGAAATTAGCCGATGGACAGTCGTGATTAAAACGCGTAAAAACAGAAGCAAAACGAGTTCCTTCGACAGCGGTCGATTTTTTCGTTTTTCAACTGTTTATTTTTCTGTTTTGCCAGGTAATATTGGGTCCGGCATCGATCACACGACGACGCGAGGTGAGAATGTGGCCGACCTAATAGAGGACACGTTGCAAATACTGGAACGATACGGAGGCCCAGACGCGTTCATCAACATCAAGTACATGGTACCGACATACGAATCATGTGTATTAAACTAATTTGCTAGATCAAGTAATAATCACTAATCACTCTATTTCTTTTTTGTTTTCTATTTCAACATAATTCAAAATATAATCAAAAATCGTTAAGAATTATGTCGATTTCGAAAATGTATTTTTTACTTCGGAGTTCGAATACTCATTTTTGTTATGCACCTTGTGTAGGCTCAAATATATTAATCAGGAAGGTACGTATTATTCTTCTTTTCTATATTTTAATTGTTTTTACTATTAAAATACTCTGAATTTACGTATTATTCGTCCTTTTGACTTATTCAGAGTAAGGACTTAGTTTATGTGTGGTTTAAAGACAAAACAGCGGTGAACCGTAAACAAATTAAAATGCCACGCGTTCTCAATTAATGTTCAATAATTGAATTTAAACAAACATTTGTCAATTGGCTTAATTGAGTTAGGTATGAAGCTTTGTTATTCAAAATTAATTGTTATTTTGTCACTATTGTGACCTAAGAATTCTATTGAATTGTTAATTTTTACGTGTAACTTGTACAGTTCTGTGATCTTGGTTAGGCTTAGTTTTGTTAAAGTTTGTGTTTTGTTTGGCATGAATAATTGTATTCAATAAATTCTGCGTGATCATTTATCTGTGTTTATTTTCGCCTTAGAGTAAACCCTTAATAAATGTATCTTATACTTTTGCTTGCCTTGTGGGAATAACAAACGAAGGTAGAATTTGTGTGGGTATTATTATATTCTAAACTTTGGGGCTTGTAAACACTAGGCCTAAGCTATATGAAGGTGGTATTTTTATAACTTTTATTACAAAAAGAAAAACCTTTAAAAATATTTCTTGATAATGCTCAAATGTTGTGCAAACTTATCTCAATAAAATTAATTGCCTCAAACAGTACAAAAATTCAACATAAAATCCAAAACACGAATGTTTTAATGCAACATAGCACCAAAATATTTTACCAATAATTACGCAACGATGAAGTTGCATCCTATGGGAGGTCACAGTCAATATTTAGATCAGCCGGGCAATTTACAATCTGAACCCGAATCCAGGGTGCTATGTATGCATGCAATTTGCATGCACTGCTTCTGTTTTGGATAAACCGCCCGCAACGTATGCATGTAAGTGATGTCGGATTATATGTAGAGTTTGATTTGAATTTGATGGAGCTTGGATTTGACAGCCTTTGCTAAGGTGTGTAGGTGGTGTTTGGGCCTTCTAATAGCACAAACAATTCTTGAGTAAGTGACGATTTCCGATGATCTTTTGTCTCTACATTCCAATTGACACCGATACTGAGAATATTTTGTGAATTTGCATACTTCAAATTGCTAAAATCAATTCACACGCAATATTTATATTTTCTACGTCATTTGAAAAGTATTTTCTAGTTCTTGTAGCAAAGAAAAACAAACGTTCTAGAACTCAACATAAAAAATAAAACCTAACCTCGACTAAATCAATAAAAACGCAATTAATTTGTCGGTATAATAATTCTTAAAGCTATTACCAAGCCACTTCCTTTACCATCAACTCGGCAAACATGAAACTATATCAACATCATTTCATTAAAAACGCTACCTTGCAGTGTAATATACAGGCAGAAAATAAATAGAGGGAAGTAACCGTTCGCTCCAACAATATCGGGTAAGGCCATATGAGATACGTGACGTCAAAGCCTTGTAGGACACTATTGGTGCTCACACCCCACTTGTAGCGATATGACGAGGACTGGGAAGTAAGGCGGAGTGTTCACCAGAGATGAGCGAGGAAGGTAAGGAGCAAGCGAGGAGCGGCTTGTTGGAAAATGTCAGCTCTCTACAGTTAAAGCTGTTTTGGCAGGTGTTTTTGATAACTCAACCCTAATTTTAGGTAACCCTTAATTTGAATACTACGCTGGACTTAAACTACTACTTTCATTCCGTGTTATGGATAACCGGGTAGTAAACGGTCTGTTCTACGACTTACGAGTATGTTAACCAAAAGAAAACGTTTTCGTTACTTTTTAATTTAGCCGCTATTGCTTGAGATGGCGACCTTGTAGGAAAAATGGGCAAATTAACCGCATTTTGGATAAAAAGAGACAATGACGTTACCGCGCATCGTTTAGCTAAGCACTGTTACACAGCTTCGTAACCCATCTTCGTTCATCTCTGTTGTACACCCAGCCTTACTTCACGGTAACTTAGAAAACTCTTTGAGTTTTAAAACATTATGAAACTGTTTCAATATGTTTGGGATGTTGCGAGTTTTGGCTCGAGTACCTACGGCTGCCAAGGGAGTCTGATATTAGCTCAGACATGATTTTCATGTTAGTGCGAATGAAATCTTGTCCTGAGGGAAAGATTATTAGATTTTCAAGTTGCATACGCATGTCACAAACTGAAAAATCTTGGAATAAACTAAGGTAAATAAGAAAACGAAGTTTTTTTTTCATTTAAATTCTTTAATCGACTCTATAGCGATAAGTAAGTTCATTGAATGTACGTTGAAGCTAAAATTGATTGCTCAATATTTCATACAAACGAAATACAAAGGATTATGAGTGACAAGTCACCATTAACGTTTGGACGTATAAGAATTCGTATATTAATATAAATTGAGGGAGAACCGTCTTAGGAGTATATTTATCAGTTGCCTGCAGACGCGGTCTGGATTCAAGGCGACACCTTTTTAGCCCCTCACATTTATAACAGGCGGTCGAAGATGTATTGTGGATGGATGTGGCTTGTTACCTGAGCGGAGGTTAGGTTTATAACGATGACTGGTACTTCAAGACAGACTCTTGATTTTCATGTATGTCCAAAAAAATACCATATCGATGGAAACTGAATAGAAACTCTAGAACTCGAACTTTGGGTATGGCCATTTTGATTGAATTTGACTTAGAGTCTTAACATTTTTTTCAAAAATTCACTGATATACCCTCATCGAACACCAACTAGATATCTATAACGTGTTGTTGAATGAAACAAAAATCAAGATACGAATAGAATTAAACGAGAACTATAAACCTTATTATTTTAAGGCTTAAAGAAGGGAAAACTATACAAAATGCTTAACAATTACGAATCATGTGCACATCCAACGTACTTTGTATTCATGCTCTAAGTACTTGTCTCATCCAGCTAGACGGTATCCCTGCTCCGTCTTCAGACACGAATAATTTATCTTGGCAGTAATCAAGGGGGTAATTTTCGTGAAGACTGCGCTCCAAAACTATTTCACTGGTTTTCACTGTTTCATTATTGTAAAGGAAATGAGCTTTTTATTTTATTTATATAGTTTTATCTGTTGTGTATTCGATAAAATGATGTGATTTGGTGTGTGGTGGCAAAAGTTTTCTGCAGTTTTTGTCTGTAACTATAAATACAATGAGTAGTTTTGTCGACTTACTTTGTTTTAAATTCATTGTTATGTTTAATTAACTTCAGTTTGAAGTCTAGACGATTAAGACTTATTTTTTGGCTAGGAATCTTTTTAGGCACATCGAATCACTGTAAAGTTGAATGCCTAAAGATCATTTTCAATCTAGATATACGTACAAAATCGGAGTCAAAAAACAAACGACGCCGACGTTAAAATGGCCATTCATCTTTAGGCGTGTGTGTTAACGTGGTATCAGATCAACTCGTAAACCACATGAACTACCTAAAATTTTTCTTAAATTTAAGTCTTGCATTCAAATACTACTTTACAATATTAATACATCAAAAGAATCACAATAAACAGCAAACAGATTGAATACACAACTAGACGTCCAGACAAAATGATCTTTCCTTTTTTCGTGATCCGATTTCCTGACGTAGTCCCGTTTAATGAGAACATAATGATGAAAAATATGATGCTGCAGTCTCTCCCAGGATATTAATCGCTGCGATTTTTCTGAAGACGACTTATACGCGCCGTCTTAGTGCTTTTTACTGTTGACTTCTTTCTTTAGTTTTGATTGTATTGTGTTGTTATGGTCGGTTATGAATTGTATGTGGATTTGTCTTGTTGTGTGGCGCTGTGGGGCTGTGTTCGTATGGTTTTTTTTTGTCTGTTGGGTGGTAAAAGTTTGGTGTTTATAATTAAATTTTACGTGTGAAAAAGTACTGTTATAGATTTAGTAGTTTATAGATTTTAGTAGTATAAAATTGAAAAAAATGGTATTTTGTCCTGCAACACTTCCGACGCAAGAAAAAACAATATGCTGAGACTATTTTTGTGACTTAGATAATAGTGTTTTTGATTTTGAATAACTTTGAGCAACTACCAAATTTATTTAAACACTGTAATAAAAAACTGACTATCAAAAAGCAAAACTAAAAACGCGAAAATTCTGAAATAAAAATGAAACAAAACATGATCGTACAACAATACAACGTGCACGAAGTTTGATTGCGGGCTCTCGCATTCCAACTAAATGCAAGCAGGAATACCAATACAAATTAGTTGCTAAAATAAAACCCCAGCCGAGTGCAATCAAATTATGATACTCGAATTTCGACGTTTCATTTCATTCAATTTGATGTTCCCCGAATAATAAAGAGCGAGAAGTGTTTTTATGTTTGTTTTTGTAGCTTCTATTTTGTTGGATGATAAAATGTGTAGTTTTTAGAGAGTTGTATTTAATACGACGGATTTATAAATATGTATTATTGCTCTGAGCTTTTATGTTGCTATTTACAATTAATGAAGTAAAGCAACAATTTAAATGGCTTCGTTGATTACTTTTCTACCAAGGATGCGTGATAATAGTGTTCTGTTAGGAACCAAGTTGGTTAATGCACATGTTACCTTGTCTGAACATCTGCAAGTACCGCGATTCCATTAGTTTTGATACATATATCATATTGTTTTTTTCCTACAGACATCCTGAAAAGGCATACAGAAAATAGAGATTTAGAATAAGTTGTATTAAGGAATTTAGTCCTTATGTCGCCGGGGCTTCCACGATCATCAAAGTGACATGCACGGATGGCGAAAAATATGTTTAACATTATAAATTACTTCGAGCCAGTGCAAGTCTCAGACACTCGACGATTTCAATCCATAAAGTACAAGAAAAATTAAAGCTAATATCGGTAAAGCGAAGGAAAAGGCAAATCCTCCATGATTAAAAACCTGATTTATGTTTTCCACCTTCATGATTAATTACCAGATCCTTTGAAATTTCAAACAAAATATTACCTTTGTTATTCACAGTTGATTCGGTCTGACCATTATTGAATTCGATTTTAATAATGATGTTATTGTAGAGGCGAGAAAAAACAACACCTTTGGTTTGAAAGAAATAATGAAGAAATGCCGAGCTTTAGATGTTTACTACCAATTTGTATTTTTCTATCGAGTTTCCTGAGCAACGTAAACAAATTTGCTGGTTTTAATCTCGTTTCGTTCTTGTGTACTTTCGTCTTATTTGTGGAGTTGCTTTAGTTTCGATCAAGAGTTTAAATGTTATTTATGTTTTCTTATCAGATTAATGATCTTTAATTGACTGGAAAAAGTTCTTGGTATTTATTTTAAAATGTAAATGAACCAAATAACGGGATATGGGATTAAGCACGGGACTTTAAAAAAAAACTTACACGAAAAAAAAGCAATACTAGGATCTAATGACACTACCAGCTTAATGATCTAAAAAACAAATCAAGTGTCAGACGTGTACGGCGCACAGAAATATTCTCGAGAAAAAACACTAGGTACCTAAGTACTTACACTTTAGCTAATTAGAGTGCATCATTGTGAATATTGACATCGATATTTATGTTTTGCGGGCGTGATTATTGTATGTTTGCAGTTGGGCGTGGCGTTAGAATTTATTAGGTAATGGTGGTATAAAAGTGGTATAAAAGTTATAAAGGTATAAAAGTTCTGTACATTGTGGTGTTGGTTTATAATTTTGTTTGTTGGTTTTTACGTTTTACTCGACTATGGTGAAACTGAAGAGGAAAAAAGGAATGCTACTGGCGTTCATTTACTTCTCGTTTCTTGTATATTTTTAGACGACTATGTAAGATTAAACAATTTTGCAAATAATGCTACCCATGATTATTATATTCCAATGTAAACAGGTTTTCTAACAATTCTACTTGCTTTCAAGGCAATGCAAAGATAAACCATTTCTTTGACAACAAACAAATCTGTTTACGTCGCGATTCTCATTAGTTAAAAATAAAATAAAAACAGTGAGTCATTTTTAACAAGCACAGCAATAAAGGCCGGTGCAGCTCGGCTGAAATAAATCGTGAGGACCCCGTAGGTATCTGCCACTTAAAGTGGCCGCCACTTACAATGTACTGCAAAGGAATATTTCACAAATACAATGGAGAAACTCCTGAATTGTACATTTATGTACAAAAACAAAATACAAGCTACACAAAAGGCTTATCGTAAAATATTCGGTGCTATAAATAAAACTACTATTTTCGAAATTGATTTTTATACAGAGACAGTTTCTGATCAAAAATGGAATAAAACTATGATATAAATAGAAGACGAGTCAGTATCGAAATTGGTGAAAGTAACACAAAAGGAACTATATTCAACTTCAGTTTCAGCAAAAGGGAATTATTTTGGACACTATTCAGTCTTTGTATTTGACTTACTTCTACGACCTATTCATCGTTGAACGAAGTAAGTAACTACAATAAAAAAACAACAATTTATAATCATCAATTACGCTCCGGTGTAACAGGTGGTCACTTTTAGACAATTTTACAGCATCGCCTAGACAAATTTTGCAGTGAGATAAGAAAGAAACAGGACAAAAGGGGCATTACTGCGGCTTGTGGCTCTTAATGTGGATTATGGGAGAACGAACGACGGGGTCGCATGGCCCTGCAAAGTACAGACAGCAAGAAAACTCGATGAACAAATTTAATTTTACAAAACTTTCAAAAATGATGTAAACATCAGTAAAATTCGTGACTTTAATAGTTTTTTATAATCATGATGTTTAAAAAGCTTTTTCGGTTTTAAAGTCTAAATTTTTATTGTATCGAGGAGTCATGTAAATTTGATGGTGTTTTTAGACTTTTGTTGCTGACTGTACCACCGAGATAATCGAGATTAAACGAATTTCGTGGCTACGCTACGGTGTGATTGTGATATTACAGTTTTATTGCTAGTGGTTAGGCTGATTTAATTATAATTCTGCTTTTTTATTTCAACTTAATTTTTATTGTGAGAATGATAATGACTATTTGTTACTAGACAGTAAGTTTGGGACTACTTTTATTGCTTAAAAGAGTTTGTAAGTATTAGTTACATAGAGACTGTCAAACACAGACTCAATAAAGTATCTAATACCCGCCCGTTTGTGACTACATTTTTGATACATTGTTGCAGTGTTATCAAAATTCTACTTCTTCTTCAGGTTACCCAGCTGCAAAATTATTAAATTAATGATTAAATACCGAAATAAAGAATGATATATACGCAGTTCGGAAAAAAAAAACATCATTTCATTACAGAATTTAATTTTGACACAGGTTGAAAAATATGTTATTAAGCATGAAGGAACTATACAAGAAGAAAAAACTAAACTAACAGGTGAGGATTACGTCACACCAATGTTTTCCACTCGATATGAATAGTGGGGGATTGGTTTTGTCGGCCTCTCCCAGTCTCATCCCGGCCTCGGCCCGGCCTGTCTCGGCCTGTCTCGGGCTCGGCCCACCGGCGCGGAAACGTAGCCGAGACATGTGTACGGATTCCCATTCAGATGGGAATAAACAAGGTGGAAATGAGACGAGCTTTTTATTGGGAAAATTTCATGTTTTATTTTTCAAGATGTGGTTGTTTTGTTTCAGATGTATTTATAACTGGACTTAAGGAGAAAAATTTTTTTGCCGCTCGTGTAAACACAGCAAGAATCTAAAGGACATGGATTCCTAAAAAAATTGTCTGTTGTTTTTACAACAAATTAAAGCCATCGATTTAGCTATTTAAAACGTGTTGATCGAGTGAACTCTTGACATTAATCTACTTTAACATTCATTATACTACATACATTCACATATAATTACCACGATTTCTCTTTTTCAGGCTTTTCCATTTCGCCTACCCACAATTTAAAAATAACATAAAACTTTTTACTTCACGTTTTGGGTCAGAATAAAACAGCCAGAAAATTAAGAACTTATTCAAAAATCAATCTTAATTTCGAACCTTGTTAAACTAAACATCAATATACAGCAGCCAGCTGCATACGAGACACAACACAATAATACGTATGCAATTATTAGAGGATTACAAGGACACGAGCACAAAGCATCGAAACAATTAATACGGTACGGTAACTGATCATGTGGGTGACAGCAAATCAATAGCCGACTCATGATGACGTACCTTAATTAATCGCGGACGGTAAATGCTGCCTTTACCGGCCGTTTTAATTATCATTTCGGTAGGCTGAAATAAAATACTCTTGTGTGTTGTTCGGGACACGAGTCCTTTGTTTTGTATTGCTCTTTGACTTTTTGAACAGGATTTTATGTAGATATTTATTAGTGTAGAAATATTATTAGATTTTAATTTTAGTATCACTAAATGAATTCAATCTGGCCTCAAAACTCTCCCATACGAACGCAGCACAAAATAGTACATTTAAATATGTATTGTGTTAGTTTTCCGTTAACTCAGTGTCACTACAGCCTTTAAAGTCAAAGAAAATACAAAATTAAATGCATAAACGAAGAAATTCAAACAGTTACAAATTACTAACAAGCGAAGGTTAAAATTTACAATCGTTACTGTCAAGTTAGTCAGATATTTTCTTTTAGCGTCGCAATATCTAGGAGGCATCGTTCACTGGGTCGCACCGAATAATGAAACGTTGAAAATATCTAACTCGCAGTTTGCAAATCATTACTATGAGATCTCGAGAGTGAAGAGTCGATGAAAAACTTAAGGGAAAAGAGTAAACGAGTTACTTCCTATAAAAAATAATATTTTGAATATGTTTGCAGAGCAATAAAACGAGTGAAAACTTCATACGTTACTATATAGAAGTTCAAAAATTATCTAAAAGGTATCAATGTTTTTTTTTGTAACGATTATACAAACAAAGACACAAACATCAATAAAATATCAGATTTAAAACGTCACCCACAAAACATCATAATTTTTATATCAAAATTTAAATAAAAACAGCAATACACACAATACAATGCAATACAGTTCTACCTACTCACTTTCACCGCATACTTTTAACGAATCTCATCTCATTTTCACGACTAATTTGATCGAGTTTAGATAGTAGGGTGATCAGATAACAAGCCGTCGAGTTCCACATGAACACATACACTAACTATGTCTAAACGCTCCGTGCCTTCGTATACACATCGACGCACCGGCGGCGTGTCGTTATAACTTCCAAGGAACTGAATCATGAGAAATATTAGGTAATTTAGACAGCATACTATAAAAATACCTACACATTTATAATATACCAAAAGTGAAATTAAAAAAAAATGTAGTATTTAGTTTATATTCTTGATCGCAAATTATGTTTTTAGACATAATCCGAAAATCAATTACCAATAACGAATCGTTGCTTAGCTTGTCTTTTTATTATTTTTTATTGTTACCATGGCAACATAAACACGTCATCATAAAAAAAAATGTAACGGTTCATAAGATAAACCAGGCCAGAAAGACAGGCAACGGAGCCTTAACAAAGAGGTTCTGTTTTAACCCTCTGATTACGGAAACCTGAAAACAAACACTACAGATTTTCGAACGCCGATATTTCATCCCCCATTTTCGCCGTCTGTACTAAAACACAACAAGATCTTAAAACGCTACCGACAATATACTACGGAGATAATTGGTTCCAGATTCCAATTAGGAGACGATCAATACACAGACTAATTTTATACACAGATACCTGTTTGTCATACTAATGATATCCGTAATTTTGTGTTTGGATTATTTACGTCTGTGACTTTTCAGGGTCATATCTTGTTTTCTGAAGATAGTTTGTTATCTTCTATTGATGATTATGAATCTTGGTTTGAACTTAATTTTGTGTCTATTATCTGGGCCCCGCTTTTTATGTGTAAATTATATTACTATTAGATGCAAATGAAATAAATCTTCAAACAAAGTGGACATTAATGGAGTTTGAAAAGACGTTATTATTATTTTTTAATTTAACTTCGCATATTTTATGTCAAACAAACGAATTACCTAAACATAAAAATGTTTTCAAAATTATTACAATACCAAAAAGTATTGCTGTTTGACCATCAAAACAGATTTTTATTTGACCGTGTTATACTTTTACAATAAAAAGCCTCAATAACGTCGATCAACAGCGCAAAATATTACAACTCTATGCAAAATTAAAAATATTTACACAGACAACCAGTTAAATCTCAGAAGCATTGTTTAGCAGCACGATTCAAAGGATCAGATCTGTTTGTTTGCAGTCCAAGAACAGGAATAACAGGAATAATTCGTGAAACGTGACACAGTCCTCTGGTACGGGGGATCATAAAATACAACAATATTCGAAGCACTAGATACAACTGATAAGAGCTATGTAGGATTGTGGCACGGGTCACGTAGGAATTAGGTCACACAGCCATTTGTAGGACATGGGTAATGGTGGCTCTTGTTTAGTTGTAGGATGTTTAAATTGCCTTAGAACACCGGGAATGCAAAGGTACAATAGAGTAATTGATATGAGTCAAAAAATAAACTAAATTTTTTGGTAAATACTTGTCGAGGGATCCGATTTTGTAATCTAAGCGTATTAGCAATAAATTATTTATGTTTGTTTAACGTATCGAGGTACTGTGGAAAGCAAATATTGACAGATTAAAAAAAAACTCTCATTGCAAAAACTAACGGTAATCAAATAATTGACAGTAGTCGTCATTCGGTAATGTTTAAAACCTACTGAAGAACGGATATTGCGAATGTTTTTACAATCACGATATGATATACATAATGTTCGTGATCAGCCCGCCGCCGTCGGCATTCATATCGGCTAGTGAGTTTATTGAAAATTACTGTGTACTGTAACTCAGCGATTGCATAGCATAGGACATTGTAGATTTGATTTTTCTTACGTGAACCTTTTGTTTTCACTAATAATATGCTTATCTCTACAAATAATAATTATTAACTAAATTTCAAGTGTCACTTAGATTGGAAAAAGATTTTTACGGAAACAGCCGTCTACATTTTATTAAGGCTGATTTGAGTTGTGGTGTTGAGAAGCTATATTTCAATTTGGAATCGGTTTCCTTGAACCTAATTAGCAAATACCCTTAAAATTCTTGACCGAATCACCCGTAGTTTGTCGAACTGTTGCTTTTACGACGTCTTATGCACGTGATCATGGGCAATGTATTAGCTTTAGTAGCGTAAGCTTGCCTCCGGGCTCAAATTCAGCTAACCCCACAACAAATGCGTCATCATATCAGGTGCAACACATTATTAATATACACGCCAGTTTCCCCACTGACCCGGAGCATCGCAAACAATTTTTCAAGCCTCCCGCCACCCAGTGACCTAATTTCGCACAGGTGACCTGCATGTATCAACCAATAGCATCCAAGTGCTTGTCAATTGGTTAACTACATTAACCAATGGTGGATGCTAGGCGTGGCGTGGCATGATGCCAGCCATCTCGTTGCATCTTTACGCCTACAGAGCGTGTGGTAAGAAAATCAGAAGGCCTATTTCTGACAACGCGGCGAAAAAACAAAAGAATCACGTCGCAATCTTGCAGCAGCGAACAACACACTCTGAATTCAACTCTCCAATGAGTATACCAAATTCCATCAATGTTGTTTTATTTTTATACACATGTATTTATATGTAAGTATATACAGGGTGTTGTAGGTCTACTGTGCTTCGTATGTCTCCTTCACTTGTTGATATTGCGGAAAATTTTCCAGTTGCCGACGGCTGGGCGGAGATACCGCCGACTGGTTGGCATTGTCTTGTATTGTTGGTGCTGGCAAAGTATCTAACGCCTTATTAAAATGATTATATTATAGTGAGAGGAGGATATTGGCTACAGTACGAATAGAATTGTATGGTAGTGCGCGCGCATGATTTGATGAAAATTCCTACATTTGTTCGAAGACAAGGCTAAGTTGGATTTCAGCCTTGAAAAAACATCGATTGTATTATCACTTGTACTAATGAATGTATATGTATAACTGTTTGCTAATCTTAAGCATTTAAAAATGCTAGCTTTGTTTTACACTTTAATGTCACAAAACTGTAATGTTCAAATTTTCAATTCGTCACTTTTTGAATGAATTGTAAAAAATAACTAGCTCATCACTATTAGTACAAAAGTATGGTTCTCAAAGTAACATTTAAGATATAATAACTATCGTGAGACTGATTCATTATTAAATGATGTAACGTTCGGCTCGCGATCCCGCCGCGTCTGCTCATGATTAAGGACTCCGGTTGGGTCCGAAACTAGTCGGGCTACCCCGATAAATACGCGTGAGTAAACCGTTACATCATTTAACATTTAAGACGGTCAATATTAGAATGAAACGCATTCGCTAATAACTAGCCCTTTAAAAATATTATCCTCGTAACTCACTCCCCTAAATACAATTAAGTGCTTTGCATAATTAACTAATTCAGTTCTTTGAAATCTTTTCTCTCGGATCATAACAGCCTCTTTGCTCAGCAACCTATTATCAGATTCATATTTAATAAATACTAAGATGCGTTCCGTTTACTTTTGTTGTTTAGCTTTCAGCGTTGTTTAAAATTAAATGGTTTATGCTAGTCATTTTATGACGTCATGATGTAAATTTTGAACAATATGTTAGTACGTGGTGGTACATTTCATGAATTTGTTAATAATTAACTTTTATTTCATAATAACAGCATTGGTTCCTGTTTTGTTTTCAATCCAAAAAGGTGGAGGTTCTTAATTCGTCTTTTTTTTTAATGTATGTTGCTTCTGAACTTTGAACTGGATAAACGGCTTACAACTGCCATCACATTTTTGTGACGTATTACATATTAGCAATATATTTTTTTCAATTCACTGTCACTGTGTGGCACTTAAATTTGTGGTGACAATTAGCAATCGCAACATAATCGCTATCGCGTGGCTATTGCGACATAGGTAATACATTACGAGACCCCGTGAGATAGTCTTGTTTGTTTAATGGCTAACGAGAGGTCGGCTACGTTAAATATTAACACACTCGACTTTATAATTAAACCCTTTCGAAACAAACCCCAAGTATAATGGCTTTATTAATTCTGTTTATCGTTTTATTTGCGCGGCGGTGGAAGTACGGAGATAAGGACGGGTTTGAGTCCCCGTTGAGAGGAACTTTTTGGATTTTGATACAGAGTACACGTTGCAGTTTAAGCTACACTTACATCACTTACACAATCATAAACATTTCGTCCGTGTTTGATAAGACGCGTTTAATTTGGGTCCGGGCAGTTATTTACACTTTCACCATACGTTACAAGTAGAAGCTAGAAGGTCTGACAACCAGTCTGATATTCATGCACCATTGTTTGCTCCCCATGTTTGGCAGACAACCTTTTTTTATTATTTGGTCTTCTTTCCACTTTCCTTATAACTTTTCTCTAAAGTTTTTGAATTGCGTTTCCAAAGGAATGCTTTGCGACCAGCAATTAAATGAACATAGCCTTACAGAGAAATCTAATTGAAGGTAGAAACGCAGATTGAATTAAGTTTCCTAACTACTTCAGTACAAAATAAATATTAAGAAAAAACCCATCCCCTACAAGCCAAACAAACAAAATTCAAAACAAAAAGCAGCAAGACAAGCAGACTACCATTACAAACTTAACATAACTACGTTTAATTTCAAAGTAAGTCGAACCCGATGCCTCTCAAACTCTCGCTGAAGCTAAATTAAAACTCAACTTATGCTCAAGGCGAATTTATATGACATCCCTCGATGGAGTTATACGATACCTCCTATCTGAGAATTGTTTTATAAAAATACCTTAGCTTTAAAGATCTGTTTACTTTTAAGTATTTTTGAACCAAGATTTTCAGATTTCAGTGAAATACTGAGCTGTAGAAATTCGGTTTATTTAACTTCTAGTTTTAGTTAAAATTTGGAAAAGCAATTCTTGGAAATAAATAAATAACTGGGTCAAATTGTGTTATTATTTTCTTGGAACATTATTGTTACTAAATTAAAGCATAAAAAAATATCATTTATCACCATGCAATTTAGAACAATTCTTCAAAGCAGTAACAGACAGACGGACACACAAAGCTGAGCCTTTGCAAAAAAAATCCGTTTATACCCTTTGAACACGGAACCGGCTAAAACACGTAAATATACGATATAATCTCGATGACATTAAACAATCTTGCTTAGATGCAGAATGAAGATACATAACGTACGTGGTTTGGCGCTCTGCCTAGATACGATGAGGCAAGAAGTGCAATCTACCGCGACATTCTTTTACATAAACGTTGGGTGTATGGTGCAAAATATAAGCGTTAGCGAACGAGAGATCTTAAAATATTTTGTTTTCTTTTTATAACGGTATTGAAGATGCTATGTATCTAAAAAAAAAAAAACATGAATAATGGGTTTAAAAAAATTGTTTTGGGGACCCGGCTTTGTTTAAATCTGTAGACGAAATACAAAAAAGAGTCTGAAAAATACTTTACCTCAATTCGAATAGAAAGGTTTGTATTTTTGTTATACTTTTATCATTTTTTCTCTCACCTATTATTAGCAATTTGAGAAAAAATACAAAGAGATAAATCACATCAAGATGAAATAATAATATAGAAAAGTGTTTGGTGAATTCATTGATCGCTTATACCTTGGACCACACAAAGAGATCACATGCAAGCCATTTGTTGGGAAAAGCTATGGGGTTGCAGTTTTTATTATGAAGCTTGAGTTTCGCCGGGAACGTTCTAACAGATGCTTTTTTTTTCTTATTTAATACCACGCCTCAGTAAATACGTAATAAGAGATGTGAGGCACTTAACAAAAATTTATACGCGCTGTTTGTGTTTAGATTTAAAGACAACAGTAGCGTAGCGATACTTTCCTTTCTTAAACTCCAATGAAACAACGTATGAATGGACCATGCGTAGTAACGGTAAACGTTTTAAAAATCTTTATCGCCCTTTGTTATTTAGAAGACTTTGTTATAATTCTTGATGCATTGTTTTGTACTTTTGTATGTTATCCTATTGTACTTGGAAACTGATAACAACACATTTTGAGAAAAATATTCGTTATATTTTTTTTTGTAAATATATGTATTGAGTACTTACTTTAATAACTCTTTAGTATCATATTTCACGTATTTAAATTTCACTGTAATTTCGTTTTTTCTCAATGCATCAAATGTTGCCACAATGCTCCCACAAATAGTTTCAAACGTTATCCAATTCTACTTGAAATTGTTGCATACACGAAGAGGTCTTCAGGCCAAAGATAATACGCTTGATGGAGCCTTCGATCAATATAGGCTAGATCTAGATGCTCCAGCTATTCCCGATTGTTATAGTTTATCGGACCGGCAAACTGCAATATTACTGGCAGGTATTTCGCCAACAGATGTTATTAAATTGTATAATATTAATACTAGTTACTATATAGATTTTCGTTAATGTTGTATTACAATTTTCGAGGTCTTTGGTTACAGGAGGCATACCGTCCTACACAGAGTGTAGAAGTTTTTTTTTCAGGAATTGGTAAACATATTCTATACCTCTTAAATATAATTTTAGTAACAATCACTAATATGTTATATTTATTTTAAGCGACTCCCGAATTATCGAATACAATATTTGCGTTGCGAGTTAATTATTGTTCCACAAACATGCAAATCACATGGACAAAAACATGCAGACGTCTTTGTCCTACGGGGAGATAGAGCCCGCGACATGTCACTCATAGTGGTTCGTCATAGTGACCTATAACCACTCGGGCATCCAAGCAAACGTCATCGGTATTTTTATTACGGACTAGACTAGTCATAACTACACCTTAATTGCCTTTTAATTTACCCCGAGTAAACATAAAACTCAAGTCCAAGACAATTCGAATGAACGCTCGAACGCTTTGTTCGAAGTAACCAACAACGTTCATCCAATAGAATATTCTGACCTATTTGTTCAGAATTACTGTACATCAAATCAACCACCAATTTGTCAATTCACTGCACACAAATTCAATCAGGCCACATACATTTTATTTCCAGACCATTTCCTTGGTAAGTTGATTTGGAAAATATTCAATCGTGTCTCAAGTGGCGTTACAGTAAAAAATTCCAAACAATATTGGTATTATTGGGTACTAGACGTTGTATTGGAGTTCCCGCGGGTATTAAATATTCTCCCTGTTGAGTATAAGCTACTTGAGTAGGCTTGACTGAACGGGAAACAAATAAACAGATACGTTGACTCGAGTGCAGTACCTACGAGTAAGTAGGGTTTTGCGTTATGATGATATATAAACAAATTGTGTTTCATGAAAATGTGTTTCAGTTATTATGACATAATTATCATGTTAAATGAATTAAAAACGAACTGTTTTTTCTAACATCGGTTGTCGTAAATTGAGGCTATCGTAAAAGTCTACTTATATGTGAAAATGAGTTTAACTTAAATGAGAACAAAAAAGTAATTAAGTTTCATCTTTTACAAATTTTAAATAAATACAGAAGAGAGCCAAAATTCGCACAAAGCAGTCTTTTATCATTTAATGCAAAATGACACCGATCGAAAATTCGCATTTATAATATTCTCCTAGCAACCCTTTGCATTGAAGTTCCCTTTGTCTCACAAACAATATTTATTACATTTTAAGTTAAAACGTTACAAAGGTAGCAGAACCTAAATTGTTTAGGCACAATATTTCCCTAACAATATTCGTTTTAATTAACTATACAGTCGAATGTACGGACAAAAGACAGTCGGATGTCCGCTCTGGGGTGGAGAGAGACGTTGAGAGCTCACGTGACGACTGCGGTGTTATTGTGACATGGAAATATACATTGGGAACATAGCTTCACTTGAAATATAAACAAGATAAACCATGTTTTTAGAAACAGATACTTATGTTAATTAAAAAAGGGTATCTATAACATAAACTGTTTATGAAATTAGTGACAAAATAAACAACGATTTTTTCCATTAAAAGTGAAATTTATGCAAAATTTATTTTGTTTTTTGAAAACCTGTAGGTACGTTAGTTTATTTTGAGTAAAAACATTTACCAAGCCTAAGATGCATAGTCTTATTAATTTTAATCTTAGCATAGACTAGGACAGTACTTATCAGATACTTTTTCTTCATCTCTTAATAAGGGTGCTTCTATCGTGAGGCAGTGACGAGAAGGAATGACATCACGACTCTTTCACATCTGAAAAGCCTTGTTTTCTGAGGCGGAAGGCTCCTGAATGTACTTGCCTTATATTTCTTAACTGTTTGAACGAATCTGTATACAACAAAATAAACCTAACATTTTCAAATCGTGCTGTCTAAGGTGCCTTAGGGTTAAATAATTCGGGATCTGGTAGCGGGGCGTCAGTGCCATTGACAAAGTTCATTCATATTGTACCTACTTCACGCTTCGCCGGCCGTACTAATTCCGATTATGTCTATTTGTGTCTATAGCCGGTCTAGTGGGTACACGTGGCTATATCCTTGTTGGTATAGCTGTGTTTTGAACCGGTTGGGTATAGAGGATTTTGTTAGTGTTCTGTTGTTGTTTCTGATTTTTAGAGTTTTGAATTTTGGCAGGATATTTATTTTCAAAGCGAGATTAAGTGTTATTTTGTGTCTGTCACTAATTTATGTAATATAGGATGTCAAATAAGGAGTGGTTACGCAAATTTTGATGGAATTAATACAGTCACCTTCTTTTCCCCACACAAGAAGTTAGGTTTTATCTCTTTTTGCGTAGTCTTCTACAGTCTACTTTTACTGTCATACAAATTATTGCATACATTGTAATAATACTGTATTTTAATTATAATTAAGATTCTCGTTTCACAAAATACGTTCACAGAACCACACCGCTTCCCAATAACAGCATTCGCAATTTAATTAGCCTCGTACGAACAAACGAACAATAATTCCCGGTATCAAAGCATAATAAACACTCAAACCACGTCAACGGCTAATCAACAAAATATTTGACATGAATAAATCAAAGACATTCATGTGATATGACGTCACAGTAATCGCATTACCTGGGGCACTACCACGATCCATTACAGTAACGTTATCGTAGTTATGGAAGCGAGAGAACACCAGAGTGCGTAGAGCGATATCTCTTTTCCTCAACTGAAGTTATATAATTTTAAGTTTCAGTGGTAGGCCTGCGACGTATGAATATACCTGCGATTGACTGAGCGCACGTGTGTGGGTATGTATGTGTGTAGCGATGACGTTGATGACACAGCATTGTGGTGGCTTAATCATATCAAGGGCTCATTAATTATTCCCGTGGGGTGTGCGATGCCGATTCAATGCTGATGAATGGGCTGTTGTTATTTATGCGTTCGTGGACCTCGGAGGTGGCATTAGCGGCTATTGTTTTTGACGTCTTGGTGGTGGAGTGGACTTTATGATTGTCTTTTGTTATGTTTGGATCGGTTCCTTGAGGTGAATCGCGCAGCTGTTTTTCAGTGATTAGTAGTGGTGTTGATGTTGACAGCAGGAGCAAAGTTGACTTACCTGTAACAAACAAAATGAAAATAAGCAAACTGACCTAGCAAATTATAGTTTCAAAATAAGCATAATAGACAAACATTTTTAGTCATCTGACTATAAAGAAACAATAAAGCTACAAATCTGACGTAATCATTCTTCTTTTCATCCCTATAAAATTTTTGCTTCTAAATGTAGAGTAAAATGTCTCTAAACTAGCAGTTAAAAAGAGTAATGCAATATTCAACAACAGAGACACTGTATAGGAAGGTTTTTTTTTCCCCATCTCGTTAAAACACCGAAATCATAATCCTTACAACCACAACAACACATACAGACCTCACGCACACACCCGAACCGCCATCAAAGAGTAACTGGAGAACAGCTAATTAATGAGTTTCATATCAACGGTATCTCACCGCAATAATACTTGACTTGTAATTAGTATCGTCTTATATTTCATAACACACTACACTACATAATTTTGATGAAATACTTAGGTTATTACAGAAAATTGTGTTATGAATGCGCGGAGTGTGTCGGCGAAATTAATTTGGTGATTTAAAATCGTTTGAGGTTGTTGTAAAAAGGTTGGATGTGTTTAGATATCTAGTTAAAATAGAAAAAATATGAGATTTATATTGATACCTATGGAGACTGACAAAATTTATTCGTGAGCAAACTAAAATATTGTAAAAAATTAGCTGCGCTACGAACTTAATCCTTAAGTCACGAGGGTTTTACGAACATTTAATTCACACCCACAAAGACATCCAGATAAAATGGTTTTCAATGGACGAATTAACGAAATAACTAGGTTACAGAATAAAAAAGGTAGGTCTATCTATAAATATCTATATATACATGAAATTATTCCACACCTAAAAAAATATGAGGTATAGTATCCTAAAAATAAAGTTTATTCAATACAAGAAGAGTTATATATTCATGTAACATATTATATTCATGTCACACAAAAATTTCGACATATAAACATAATATTTTCTATGTTAGCAAATTATGTTGACTTCTCATTAGAAAAATATCGGTGTATTGATACTAATGATAAAACAGCATATTGATAAACAACATTATTAGGGGTATGAAAACACCGAATGTATCATATATCTGTAACATTGAAGGCTGTACTAATGAGCCACTCAAATAACGATTATTATCACGTGAGTGGAGTTCGTTTGCCATTTACTACTTAAGTATAATATTATTCCTCTTGAAACATAATATCAAAAATATTTCGCCGTTAAAAAAAACGCAATAAATTCATCAGGAACTAAGTAAGTCTTTTGAGCATTCGGTTATCCTTTTAATAATATGAAAAAATACAATTTGTTTATTAAATACTTTAATTTTTAATTTTAAGATTTAATACTAAATTCAGAATCTAAAATCACCAGGAATATCATGATAGAAAAGTATAAAAAGCAACCTTCTAAAATAAAAATCTTCCCTTTTTACAATCAAAGTTCAAAAACACAGGTTTGATAATGTTACAGTAGTATCAAAATTTACCAACTTCTATGTTATTATAATAATCTTCATAATTTTTCCTTTAATTCGTATTACACACAACTAGAGCACCCCTCTCGTTAAGGACCAACCTACGTGCCTTCATCATCGCCTAACCTTGCCCCTACCTGTATACATTAAAGGAACACATCAGAAGTTCAATTAAGAATAAATAGGAAAGACACTGTTATAAATTTGGTTGGATATTTTGAAAAAGGTCTTAAAGGATAAAATATAAATAATTAAGATAAGTTATGACTGGATGCGGAAGGCGGAGGACCGGGTGTTGTGGCGTAAATTGGGAGAGGCCTATGTCCAGCAGTGGACTATGATTGGCTGATTGATTGATTGATTGATTGATGACTGTTATCTATCAAGATCATGTAAGATATGAGAAAATAAAAATAGCATTAAATAGTAATAGGATTTAATTCATTTTATCTTACAGCTAAGTGTATAAAAATATGGGTACTGTTTGCAACTAAGGGATAATAAAGCACCTTGCAAGAACATGCGTAGAGTAAGATGTGTTTTTATAAAACCCATGAATTAAAATAAAGTCAACCTTCTAAATTATAAACTATTGTATGTTGTTTGTACCTGTTCTTTGAATATCTTGTACAAACATGTCAATACACGCCTATTTATGTTCCCTTGCTACGTAAAGACGTAAAGTAGAATATTGTTGCTAATATTTTGTTGTACATAAAGGTTTTAGCTTTGTAAGTGGTATTGGTATTTTCGATAAAGATAAATTATGTTCTAATTAGGCTGGTTACTGGGTCTTAGAAGAAAATGTAAGTTTGTACATTTTATTAATATTAATAAAGATAAACGATGAATGAAATTTCTTCTTCTGTCAAACAAGTTAATTGTTGAAAAAATCCAGCACTAAAACGAGAAATAAGCCTTCTTATTAGTTTAGTAAAATACTTGTTTCTTTTTCAGTGTTGACCACGTTTCTAAAAAAAGACACAAATAGATTGCAAATTAACAAGCGGTTGTAGAAAAAAGCCTTTATTAGTGTTGGTTTACAATGTCACCAATCGTACATCTAGAAAACAATTTTATTAAAACATGGTTTAAACTTTTTACTTTTATTCTTATCATTTCAACGGATAACAAAAATAGAGACATTATAAATACCTACGTTCATACTGAAACTGAACAAAGAATGTCAAAATAAAATCTTTTCAAACATCACAAATTCTACAAAAAATCAGAAAAACTAACGAAGACGCTAAAAATCTGATATTATTTTCATTTTCCACAATGAAATAGAATAAAGTACCGAATGAAACGACGCATTTGACTTTAACAAATGATATTATAGCAAAACTGCAATGTCTGAAACTTACACAAATCGCCCTCTGAAAATATAGCGCTGACTGAAAACCTTTTTGGTGATAAACTACGTTACTACTTTATTCTAGATCCATTGATAAGATTTAACGGTTTGGAATGCTTAAAGGATTATATTTAAAGATTTTTATAATGATTTTACTCGAAAAAGCTAAGAATAATTACTTTTTTACGTATAGTTACTGAAATCCAAAAAAAAAGTATGAAAGTTTGACTAATGTTTGTGTCGTTTTTCAAATCGAATGGATGCATTGTTTTATGATTGATTGACTATTTATGACGTCATGTGCACTTTAACTTTCGCTGTACAATGAAGTAACAACTGACTCACCATTAAGGTTTAATTATTACAGGATAGCTACTATTGAGTTTCTTATGTAACTGGCAATTTAAAAAAAAATGTCGGTCTTTTGTATAGTTTTACTTTGAAGCTAACCTAAAACTGGTTTGTTTCCAATTCGAACTATCTATAATAAAATAGCGAAGTCCTTTACCGAACTAAAACCTCTTTCGACGAAAATAAAATTAATGACAAAGAAAACTAAACTTAATTTAAATCTCTACCATCTTCAAAAAACAACAAGGAACGAACTCAGGTAGGATTGGGCAGGGTTGGCAGGCGGGGCCGGGGTAATAGAGTGTCATCTTGACATTATAAATGATCACACTCAACCCTTGACTGTAGGTAGGATCTCTACACTGTTTTTACATTTACCACATCGGATTACGTTACCCCTTTCCGCTAACATAATAAGAATTGAATGAGTAAGACTGATTTAGCTTTCTTTTTTATCGATTTTTGGACCTGTACGGTGTTTAGAATATAGGTTGTACTAGGTAAGTCGTGGATATTATTTTATTAAAACACGAAGGGGGATATTATATCCCAACCACGATTCTTTTTAATCTAAATGCGTTTTGCTTTAAATCAACAAACGAACACGAATTAAAATTTAATTATAAAAGATACGGGACTTTAAAACACAATTATTTCGGCATCTACCCAGAAGCGGTTTCCAATGAAATCTCCGAAAACCAAATACATTTGAACACACACCAAAATAATAACTCGATCCCAAACCCTTACAAAACAAACGTAGGGAGACATCAAAAACATACAACGAAATGTTAAAATTTATTCGTAATACTCTGAGAGAAGGATAGAGGAAGCTTGTACAAAGGGCAGGAAATTGCCTATCAAGACTTGGTAGTAATCAAACCTGCGCCAATCTAAGTTCACTGTGGACGGAATATTTAACTTAATGAGATATTTCCACAAAGTTTTACAGAGCTCAATTTGGGATGGTCAGTTCTGATTTGGAAATTAGAATATTTTGTTTGAGTCTCATTGAAAAGAAAAATCGGGTTTGAATTATATCTTTAATAATGTATTTTTCTAAAATAAGGAATAACCTTTGTATGTAGCCAGAGAGCGGAATATTATTGTAAGATGAAATGACAAAGCTGAATCGACAATGTATATGCCACAAGAATCTGAATCACTTTATCAATACCAAACAATAATTTAGGGTTCCAAGGCAACCAGTGAAATAAGATCAAAAAACGTTCTAACATTATTTAGCAAACTCAAAAAATACTCGGCTCGTACCACAATAAATCATCATTAAAATCTCATCACACCACTCTTGTTTCATCCCAAGTATTTATTTACTTCAATATCTATTACATAAAGTGTCTATACCAAGATAATCTCGATCGCTACCCTTCAAATATTGACAAAGTTCGCGAGTGAAGCGGTGTGATCGTCGCTAACTTTTAAGTGTCTTAGATAAATTAAGATTTTGGTTGAATATGTTTTATAATACTTTGGACGATAGACTGTTTATACTGGATTCTGTTGCCGTTTATAAAATGTTACTTGCTTAATACAAAACCTCATTTTAAGTATACCTCAATCCTGACGATTACGTAAAATAAAATAAAAATAAAGAAATTTTCTCAAATTAATAGTCTATGAAAGTCTAATCAGAAAAGATTAGGCATATTTTGGAAATCCAAAATTCTTGTTCAACGAAAATGCCCAAGGAAATTAAGTTACATTTAAAATAACAAGTTTTAAATACCTTATAGGCGTAGCATGACAAAAACTATAATTATTTATTTTGCAAAAAACTACTATTACTTACTGCAAAAATAATCTATCCAAATTCTACATACATCCTCGATACGGTATAGTTTTTGTGCGTTCAAAAATATAGCGAAATAGTTTCGGCAAATATTACCGGTCGTATAATGGCGAAGAATGCTTTTGTCCCGTGGCCCGAACCCCGATGACATATTGGTTAACATATAGCTGGATCACGTGAACTCTATGTAGAGTTGCAGGGGTATACTATTGTTTCATAAATATTTGAAGGAGTTTTTTATGATGCTCGGCTGATTTTGTTGTATATTTTACTGGTTTTATGCTTGGAAAGAGAGTAATGGTTATATATGTAGGTATATTATATAATGTGAGAGCAAAATCAAAAGAATCGAGAACTTATAGTGGTTAACAGCAAAGCACATCTTCAAATACTTTATGCAAGATCACTTGCATTTTTTTATAGTAATTATAGTCTTAATTATAATAATATTTATCGTCTAAATTATTTAGAAACATGCTTATTATTATCATAATAACTTATAGAAATACGAAATCTAAGTAATTAAATTGTAGAGTTCAAACACAAATCTTCGTATCTAAAATTCAATCTTACATTGTGATCGACTTTCTATCGACAAACCTTAGTAGTACCCAATTCGGAATATTCAAATACTTTGCCATATCCGATAATACCTCTCTCATGCAAAATGCATACAATATCATTCTTTACTTCATACACGAATGCTTCCCTAGCGTAATTCATGTAAAACTGGCTTTATTTGAATTTTATGCTTCCAAATTTTTGGTTTATTTTATCTCTTGTATGATACATTGGGTCTGGTCCTCCCCTACTTAATGTCAGGTTATTAGTGCCGATGGATAAAATATTTACAAGTCGCGACGTCTGAGTCGTTTTTTATATAGTACATGACTAAGAAATGGTGATCTGATTATTTGGCAAGTAGCTGGTCTAAGTCAGTTAACTTTACATTTTAGACTAAGATAAAGAGATTATTTTCTGTATTTTTATTTATCTAGCGCACTGTGTCCCACTGCTAGGCTAAGGTTTCCCGGATTTTTCTACCATTCTCTGTCCCGGACCACTTGGAACCAACCCACGCGGTGAGCGTCGATAAAGCCAATTCAAATAAAAAGCATCGATTAAGACAATAATTATGGTAGGCATACCTTAGAATAAAAACATAACTTAAAGTTCCAGTTTCCAAATAAAAACAATAGCAAACATATTACGAAAGCTCTACATAATCTTTAAGTAACAGGAAACAAAAGGAAATTATACAAGGCTTCACAAATAAAACAATTGTGTTACAATAACGGTAATCGAAATTACGCAACAAAGTTATAAAGGTACAAAGACATCCAAAAGTACTTACTCCAACCCCAAATATTAATGACCAAATAATATCTACAACTCAATTATGTAAAGTTTTGCCTGTGAAAGGGTGCGTTGTTTCGTTTACAATTTTATTAAGGGCCCCTAAACTATACGGGGGCACCCAAATGGGTCGGTAATGGATGTTTCTAAATGCCTTAGCCTTAGGTAGAGCACTTCAGACCAGGAGCTACCGAGAGTGCTGGATTGTAGAGCTTTCATGATACTATTAGGAAATGGTTGGGGGCAAGTAAAAGTAAGTAAACCTAGGTATAGACTATATACTACATAATATATAGGTGCATAGACATTTCTTTTATAGAAACTGTAAGTGCCAAACTGAGTTTCTGGACAGGCAATAAGTTTTTGATCATTCCAATTTCTTAATTTCAATATTAACCCAAAATAAAATTTATAAGAAGGAAAATCGTTTTGAATCAAAACGTAGAGCAAGCGAAAGATAAAAAAAAACCTTGTTATCAAGTACATATTATTAACATGTAAAAATAAATGCAACGCTAACCTACTGAGTACCAACAAAAGCCTAACCTACTAAACTCCTTAACCCATTGAAACGTCCAAACTTTTCAATTAAATCAAACTCATATGAGAGGCTTCACAGTTCAATGGTTATTCGCAAATTCACGGCATAGTTGCCTCTCCTGTTATTAAATTTATTCGTTATAGAGCCGCGAGGTTCATAAAGACTTGAAGTGGGGGGAGTTACCATAGATACTGGGGAGGCGAGCTGTTGCCATTGGTGATGCCAGTTGCCTTGGTATCCGCCGAGCTCTTAGGGTATGGTACAAGTGAGAAGCTGTTAGGGATGAAGAAGTTTTTTCTTATTTATGGATCACATGAGATAGGTGTTTGCCATTTCTCCGAGTGTCGTTTTTAAAGATGTTAAAAATAATTTCGTAAAATGACCGTCTACTACCTCCTTGTTTAATTAATTCATTAAAATGATGAATGTGTAAAGTTAGCAATAAATTTCACAATAATAAAAAAAATGAATGAATCTTTTTCTTCTTTTTTCTTAATCAACATACATTTTATGTGCTGATACTTACATCTAGACAAAAAGAAGTCCATAACGTTTTGAAAACCTGCATAAAAAAAAACAAATACATTCCATTTCAATAAGTAAAGCTATGGAAGTTGAGGCATAATGTTATAAAATAACGTAATTTTTTCGTTCTCTACAATCTTGTGACTTGTACCACACACCCCGATCTCAAAGTCCTCATTACGAGTTGAACAACAAATAAACATCGCTATCGCTGTTTATTGGACATTATTTATCGAGATCTCCTTTGCCGTGGGCTCCCGTTTCGTTTTATAACGGTCCTTCTAAATGATAGGTAGCTACCGTCTATACCGTCTTTTTGTTCGCTAGTACTGTTTTTCTTTTAGATGTAACTATCTTGATGGTATTTGCTCTCTATTTGTCACGTTTACAAATAAGATTTGAGAGTGAAACTGGGTCGGAAATGAAAGAGCAGAAAAAAAATCAAAATTGACTCGATTTAAAATTAGGGTTTCAGTTAATAACACCTACTAGTAGCTATGGTATTTTGATCAAAACTAATGGTAGTAAAATAAGACATGTAAACCCATACTAGATCATTTAATTATTATTTAATTACCTAAATGGTACAATTTATAGTTAAAACGGAACCCAGCTACCACGTTGTATAGGTATATTATCATGAATCGCTTTAGCTGGATTATTAGAGACTATTTTCAGACCGGAATTAAACCGGTTTTTTATAATTAGAAATCTGTTTTATTAAAAAAAGGTAAACAATTAATCTATGGAAAAAAATACGCGTGGACGGAAGACTGTTATGCTTAAAAATGGATTCCCATTAAATAATATCAAGATATAAATAAAACTACGGTCTCAAATTCTGAAAAAATAATACTGGCATGAATATTTTTGTTGGTAGTAATTTAGGCGAAAAACCAATGATTTTGAAAGATCAAAACTAAACTCGTAAATCTAGGGCAATACTAGTAGTACGCTAGCACCACTAGTACTAAGCACAAATGGATCGAAATCCACCAGATGCAGATATTTATACTCATTTACTATTTATGAATTATCATGAGTGAATACAAGACAAGAAAAGAAGGCAATTAATGAAAAAAAGACATTTTAAGTATTTTACAAAACTTAAAAATATAAAAGCTTATATGCTTTTTTTAGTCCAGTAATTGAAATCAAATATGATTCAAAAGGTATTATCATTAATACAACTTCAAAAGAAAAAAATACCCAAAATAATATTACCGTTATCATAAAATTTAATAGCGCCATCTATGGATAAATGGCGGTACTAAAACGTTGGGCGGTTTGAGTTGGGCGGGCGGGCAACGTAGTTCTCCGAACGTCGGTAGGTGTCACCTTCGGCGGGGAAAGTCTAAGCTAGCTGCGTTTATCCCCGTAGACAACGTTTTCGAAGAGATGGCGCCTTTTTCAGGACGAAACGGGATACCAGACAGAAAGAAATTTTCAGATTTTTTGAATAAGAGCTCTACGCCAATGGGTAAGATAAAAACAATACGGAAAAGGTTTATGCACTTTTATTTTTAATTAATGTGAAAAAAATAAACATCATGTTTGTTTTGTATTTTTGTTCCTTGTAGACCATTGTATTTTTGTGATTTATCTGTTAAGGTATAGGTATACTATGCACTTTTATAACAATTTACATAATCATCATTCATTATTTCCAAAAGCGTTGATTTTGAAAGCTCATTATCGAAGATCTAACTGCCTTGTTCTGTGTGAAAATCCGAACTCACGTGTTTAAATATGAAGGTTTTGTCATCTTTAAATATTTCATTTGATTTCAGCAATATCAGACACATTATCCAACTTTTTATTAAATTAAATGTAGACAACACACTCTTCATCGATGCTAGTTCAATGAAGCTATCGACCTATAAAATGTATTTAGTTTCTGGCTCTAGATGTTGCAAAATGAGGATTTAGATAACAGCAGAGCATTATTACGACCTAGCCTTTTGTTTATTTGCCCTGTAGATATTTTTTCAAGACCTCATTATCCACCTAAAGCCTAGTAGGACATTATTTTACTCTCTTTTCAAATTCGAACGTTATATTTCTTTGAGAATATACCGCAACGAGTTTCCTTTTAGTCTGAGATAATATTACAAAGTAGAATCTGAATACATTATGATTGTTAGAATATTTTTTGAAGCTTCATATTTATCTTCATAATTTTAGAATAACTGGGAAAGCTTTTGCTGTTTTTTCATTATGTACGCACTTTACATTAAAATTTCTTGATTGTAACAAATTTGAGGTTAGATACAGGTGTAATTTAATCTAAAAATAGATGTTTTCATTATGGAAATTTTCTTTATCATCCTGACTTGTCTGGTTATAAAAATGGGTTGTAAAACAGTGCTGTAATTAAAATTCAAATATGGAAGAGTAAACTCGTATCAGCATTAAAGATGCGTTGGAACAGCTGATGCAACTGATGTGAAACACATTACCAAAAACAAGCACAATACATAAACAGGAATAAATTACACTAGGCACGTGCCGCGGGCGTGGCTGCTTGCAATTTGTGCAGGTGTCCTGTCTGCGATGTCAGACACTATCAGTGTCGCGACACGGTTGCCGAGAGCGGTCCCACAGGCGGCTACGATTTCACAGTCCGCGAACGGTGTCCAACACTATTTTGCGACACTTTAACGTTGTTTATTTTGTTCTGTGTTATTGGGTTTCGAATTTTCGTGTCGTGTTGAATGTAAATTTGTACGAGTTTCACGTACTGCGGCTACCTTTGTAAAAATAAAAGGTTTGAATTTTAAAAGGTACGCTGTGGCTCCGTGGTTAGAGATATCATTTTAAAGTTCAACTTTTAATGGGAAGGAATAATTTTTTACTATGGCGTCTTTCAATATAATTCCTCACTCGCAACCTGTTCCATATAAACGGACGTGTAAGTATTACACAATAAATAAAAGGGTTTATTTATCACACATCTAAGGTTTTTTCCTTTTTTTAGCCACACCATAATATGGTTTAGTAGAATAACATAACAGCAGCAAAAAACTCTAAATCCAATACCAAATTATCCAAACCTCGATGTCTCACGCAAAACTTCTATCGAATATTACTACTAAGACCATTATAGGCTCTGACAACCCTTTGCCCAATAAAAATACAATCACAACCGATGTTGCAGACATTTTTACATTGCGCCACGACACTTTTCACCTTCAGCCATAGGTCAAAGTTCTAAAATATCGGATTTCTGATTACAGATTCAGATTGCATGAACAAACAATGGTATGTTCGAATAAAAAAACTGGTTAGGTGAGAGTTCGACTTGCGACACTGAAGATTCCGTACAGATAGGAAAAGCAAATTCACAAAATCAAAATTTATGATAACATATATAAATTGGTTTATCTCAAGGTTTAATATAATGTTATGTTAGTTGTTAGTTATTTGTAATAGAGGCAACAGAACTACATTTTCTGTGAAAATTAAAAACGTCTTGCTATTGCGTTAACACAAGATACAGCCTCCTGAAATATGGACGGACTGACGGATAGACAGCAGAGCCTTAATAATAGGGTCCCATCCAACCTTTTGGTTACGGAACCCTGAAAAGAGGTTAAAGGATTCTATGAAAGAGGGTTACTAATGTTTTCTGAGAAAGACTGGGGTTCCTGAGACACTGTTTGAATAAGGCGCCGAATTGATGTCTAGTCTAGATTACTTCGAAACTTAGGATACCTATGTTGAATACCGTAATGTGAATCCGATTTACCAGAAGCATTTTCTTAGAGATCGCAGTTTCATTCTACTTCTTCTTTCTGAATTATTCCTATTTTAGACAATTTTGGTTGTTGTTAGACTTGCGATTGAAAGATGTTTAGCAATGCTGTAGCAATATAACAGTTTATGTTGTTGCATAATTAAAGTTGCGGGATAAAACCAGAATACTTAGTGTTGAAAAGCTAACTTTAAATCCCGCTTTTTAGAGTCCAATTTTAGTAATCTTGTTTAAACAAAAAAGAATGACCACAAAGCCTTCTTAGACCCTCATAGTGTTAAATCCACTTAAATAACCGCACCCAAAAAAACCCACGTAATTTATTTTTTCAAAAGCACTTCCCAAAAAGGCATCGTATATATGTAATAAAATCCAATTCCTCCTGACAGGAACCCATAAACAGTGCCAAAAAACCTTATGCAAACTAGTGGCGGGTTCCGTACTTATCGCTGGACGTTTTTCGTCCCTGTCCGTTTCGGCCGAATTCCAAGCGTGTCTCGTCCACATAAATCCGCGTCCGAATGCGGTCGCCGAGGCATTAGTGCTGTTGTTTCGACGATTAGTTTTATCGTGTGTCTACGGCTTAATTTTTCGTATTGGTCCTTGATTCTTTGAGCCTTCGTATCCTTCCATCGATAGAAAGATTAACGCATTGACCATAGTGGAATTTTGTACATTTCGACATACAACATTTTTATATCCTAGGTACTGACTTTATTCTTCAAACATCATGTCTTCAGGTACAGACATAGTAATGACTATTTTATAGAATTTGCAGTAGTATAATGTAATGTTAATAATACTACACACTACCTCATTTGGTTCGTTTAAATTCAGGTAGGTCCATAGACCTCTACGCTTACTTGCAGAAAAATTAGAACTTGCTTAGAGAAATTTACTTTTCCTGTAATAAGTTCTACCCTATAGTGCAAATGAATAACATTTACCTTCAGTTAACTAACAGTATAGGTTACCGCCACCTACGGTGTGAACCGATCCAAGACAAAGGGCAGGACAATGGTAATTAACTCTTGACATTTACCACCAATGTAGCGCTCCTATTTAAACAAAGTTCATATTGACTCGAGTTAATCTAATATCCAATGTTGTTAATTTAGTTCAGTTTAAGATTAAAGAATGTTCTGAAATTACTGTAAAACTAATTTATAGTCTTGATTACAAAAAGAGTTGCGTCAAGTTTATCTTATGGATAAAATACCTTAGGTTGTATAACAAAAGCGAATAGAAAATTCAATAAAAATAAATCAATTTTCGTAAAGATAAAATTAATCACCTTAAATGAAACGTCCCTTACAAAGTATGATAAAAGAACTTCAATTAATTAACAAAAGAATGCAACCTACAAACCCTCCTTAATAGGCAATATATCATACATAATTGATGTTCCACAATGGACATTTTCATGGGAAATTCCTTGGGGTAATATCTGCGTAATATGGGCCTTAATGCCTCGAATTGGAAGTAGACGGGCATTTGGAGACCAACACTGACAGGGTGATGTCTGAAGCACTGAACCAATTTGCTGATTTCATATGCTACCATTTCCATTTGTTACAACCTGTAGTCTATTTGTATGGGTTGCTGGTGAGCTTTTTTATTTACTTTTATGATAGTTTTATTTCATACATTCACTTTAAGCTCCCATATTTATATTTATTTTTTAATGACCCATAAATTTGTTGAGTTCATAATTATTTTATAGATAAATAGTTACCATTGAAGATTGCTACGGAATCCCTTAAAGAAATACAGATATACCGAAATAGACTATAATATTTGTCACGATGAAAATACGTCTGAAGTCACCTTCACTCGAAATCTAGTTATTTCCAAGACATTTTTGGTACACAAGAACTAACCATTTTACCTAATAACAAAATACCAAACTAGAGCACGTGCACCAATCGTAGGAAAATGCCAAAAGCCAGTTAGAAAATGCCAAACGCTAGACACAGCGGCAAACATTTGTCCGCGTTCCCATACGTCTTTTGTTACCTATTGTCGAAGGTGGCGCGGCTGAGTCAGCAATTTTCTTTATTCAATCAGAGGTGAACACCTCTTTCATACCTCACAATGCTCACTTAGAATTGTTTGCGTTGAGTAATTTGTGTTTTCTTAGCAATTTTATAGAGTAAACTTTTAGTTTGTGCATTTTCTTCGTAATTTAGTTGGATTAAGTTATCAACGTCTGTTTGTTGTTAATTAACTTATGAACTTGTTTAGGATGGACTTTCTTTTGTGGAAACGACGGTGAAACTTTGGCGTACGTGCCTGATAAGAAAGGCTCTAAGAGTAACGATGTACAAATATTACAGGTCACGCAAAAGGTAAAAGTATGCTTCAATATTATTGGATCGAATTAAAATAGAAATAAATTGTTATAGATAAAAAAAAACCAGACGTATATTTAAGGCAGCAGCCATTTTAAAATGCGTCACCAGTCAAATATTTTTTAGCCATTCTAGCTGAAACAGCTAACACTTCATCGAATGTACATAAAGTTTTACACATGGCTGAAATAAGCGTGAAACATAGTTTTATAACTCTTTTACGATCGGATTTACTTACAAATCGGAACAGTTTATGGTTTATAAAACAAACGCATAAAATAGTACTTTAAAGGGAATTTGTGATGTGCTTGAAATAGAGTCTGTATTTAGATATCTGATGACGTCACAGGCTTGTTATGTATGTGATGGGATGAGATGTTACAGAAAGGAAATAAAAAACAGTGAGATAATTGTAGCTATTAGAGCTACAATCATACCATAATGATTATGTTGATAGTATATTTACTAGTTAGCAAGAGGTTTCTAATTTATCAATATAATGACCAGCGTCCAAATATTATGAATACCAAATTTCTGAGTTCCATAAACGAAAACCGATGTTATCCCTAAAATAATATTAATAATATTATAATAATAATATTTTGCTTATATGTGAAAACCCGTATTCATTCTAAGTAGAGAACGATAAAGCTACAAGTACGAGTCACGTCGAAACAAAGTACAATTTTAAAACAAATTTTACCTCATTCACTCGTTACAGTATTATTACTAAATAAGCTAACCATATTTCGTAAATAACTAGCTGTAAAAAAATTCAAAAAGAAAAAATATACCGGGCACAAAATGCCAAAGGAAAGGTGGAGAGGCAAAAGAGCTTTTATGGAGCAACTTCGGCGTACTGTGTCGTAGTGAGAGCGTTTACTAGGTATATTTGAGGTAGGGAATCAGTGGGAGCGACTGCAGGGTTAAATTGGGGTTCAAACGTTTTTTCCACTTTGATTTGACAAAGATTTTTTGGGACAATCGTTGGTTCACGGAGTAGTTTTACAAGTGTGTGGAGCAGTTAGCTTGGAGAACTTATTTAATAAACATCATAGTAGGTCGTGAATGGTTTTTTCTATGTCACTTGATGTAGGAAATAATCTCCGAACGATTCGCTGATGTAGAATGGTGTGTCATTTTATGCGTGGATGCAACTCATCTACGAGCGTTTCATCCCTCAGTTATAATCCCTCGCCCTCTGCCCCTTGGAAATAGGGGTGATGATGACACAGAGAAAGCTAATACCGTCATCTTAAAATCCCCTGTTACCTCATTACAGAAAATAATAACTTCGGAATATACCAGCTTTACTTGGGATTATCTGAGCTGTTGTAAAGCTTTAAAATGGCTTAAACTGCAACATAATTTGAGCATTATTCAGGAAATAAATTCATAATTAAATGAGAAACTGATATTGTTTGATATTTAATTTTGATGGGAAATGTTCACTAGCAAAGACGAAATATATTTTGATAAATCTATACTCATATATATAACTGAAGAGTTTGTTTGAACTTGCTAATCTCAGGAACTACTGGTCCAAATCGAAAAATTATTTTTGTGTTCAATAGACCATTCATCGAGGAAGGTGGAAGGAGCGAAGATACAATGGAAAATGTGAAAGAAATAGGGCAGGTATAAATCATAACTTATATCTTCTAACCATGTGGACGAAGTCGCGGGCAACAGCTAGTAAGAATTATAAAAAGCCGATAGATTTATAATAAACCGCCTAAACTGCAGCCATGCAATGAAGAAAAAAACGAAAAACCAGCATTTGTCGGGAGCAAAACATCGTACGACAAACACTGGCTCCTACCAACGATCTCCGCAGATATGCAAAACACGGTCCTTTGTAACATGATCTTATTGTGTTCGCGAATCCCCGTCGCCACAGTGAATACGAAACGACTTATGTCGATTTAGAAATTTATTAGAATGCCACGAGGTTTTGTCATGCGAAACGCGAGCTGCCGACGTGAGCACCAAAGAGTTATTGTTGCATTATGGCTTGCATTCTGAGCTATTGTAGGTAACTTTGCTGTTTCGAGTTTGATGGATATAAATTGCTGGTGAGTACAGTTTGATGTTGCTGCAGATCGGTGTAAGCGATAGAAGTCGGGATAGTCATTGTCTGGGTGACGTGTCTCGAAGACATTGGCTTGAAATGGCTTTTTGATGACTTTGCAACTAGCATAAAACTAAATTTTGTCCTGTTTTTAATCACGTTAACATTTGCTACTAGAAAGTTTACTGTTGACTATTGTACATCTCTGTTATTTATAAATATCGAAACAGTAGATGTCGTCACGGCAATCTCTATCAGGCACAATCCAAAAAAACGCAGATATAAATCAAAATGGTTTCCCAAAATTACTGGCCACAAATAACAAGGAGCACGGCAACCAGATAGTGATTCCCTTGTCAATCTCACAGACCTCAGCATGACAATGACAAGTCGAAGATTGCAACGGTTGCAAATCCCGGGGGCACCGTACAGAAATTGATCGGAGTAATTTGCCAACGTTCGGACTGCTGTAGTACGACGATTCGTCTTGGGTGAAGGGTATAATGTAAGGGAAGGGCGGTAGGCGTAGTGTAGTACAAAAGTAGTAAGATTTAGAATGTCATTCGAAAAATGGGTTTTGAGAAATGAACTGTGTTTATCTATACTGTCTAGAAGCTAGGAAACAAACGAAAGAAAAGACTGCAAATTACGCGGAAGCTGTTATAATAATATAGGATTTATCACGATTTAAATACCTAACCTAACTTTTTGCCGTTTCCTTCACAGAAGACTGTTGTTTCCAAAGTGCGGTTTTCGGATATAAACCCTTCTGATCGTAACTCATTTTCAAAACATCTAAAAAACACCAACGAAAAACCCATTAACAGTTTTAACGAAACTAAAGAGCGCCTCCAGCATGACGCCCTGTAAAAGCAAGGGTAGATTTTTAAATTTTCTATTAAGCGAAGGATAGGGACCTAGAAGACTTGAAACGTCAATTTTACGGAAGATTTCGCATAATACAGCCGCTGTACAGTCAGCTACAGAAATTGAACACGTTGATTTTCCATAAAATTTTGCTTGGGGCGTTAGCTGATTGCGATAAGAGTACAAACTTTTAAGGTTCCGCACTAGAGCGTAAAAACAGATGAAACTATGTTATTAAGACTCCGCTGTCGGTTCGTCTATAGGCTGCTACCTGAACGGTTGACATTTTTACAAACGATCTGCTGCCGTAGTCTTTATTAAAAAAAAGAAAATCAAGGTTAAGCAGTGTTAGGTGGAGTCAGGAACTTGATGAATGGCAAAAATTTACCCTGTTTTATCAAATTTCTTCTTGAACCTTTTATATAATGTGTAACCTTTACTGTTGGGAGCCCAACTGGCACACACCTGCTTTTTTCTAAACTGTACCTAGGGACCTTCTTCCGTGTTCATGTGGTTTGAGCGCCTACCGGCTACAACTAAAAGGCATTGTGAGAATATTGTGGAATATGGTAACTTTAAGGTGGGGTGATCTATTTGCGTTCAACAACTTTTGTAGCTGACTATACCAGATATACGTGCCTGAAGCGCGGCTTCACTCGTCTTGGTAATATGATTTGGATGACTGATTTGTATTGATGTAGCGATGGGAAATTATATTCGGGAACTAAACCTTGAGTGAATGATAAGTTGTATTTCGAATAATGTGAATTGTATTTGTGAAATGAATAGTAATGTTCGTCGGCTGAGGAATACGTGTTTTAATTAATAATAATCCAATTTTTTAAAGTCCAATATGCTCCTAATCACAATTTAATATTTTTTATTAAAATCTATTTAGTATAGATATGGAAAGTTAATGAATATAAAGTCAAAAACAAGCTCTTCTCGAAATATTAAGGCAAATACGAGTAAGCATAAGCTTTTAAAATCAACGACTCATTCAAAACTAATTTGATTAAATATAGATAAAAACATGAGGGAAACTAAAAATCATTCATTTCACGACAGACAGACACCTCTATCGCACAGTTATCGCGGTATATTCGTAAAAGCGTTCCTGGCTGCCGTTTAAATGCTAAAAGATTTTATATCTAGCGCGAAAAATTGGAGTAAATTGCCGCCACTGGATAAGATAGGATGATTTTTTTATTTTTCGCTCGCCGTATGGCTGTGTAAGAGTGTCTGGGGATTTCGAAAAAAGACTAGTTTTTTTTTCTTTTATTATGCACATGCATGCAAATTTCTGAGCGTTGGTTGGTTTGGAACGAGGCGTGGAGTTGTGAGCTTCTGACCAATATACATAAATTTAATAAAATAAATAGGAGCTTTTTATAGGATTAGATGTTTGAACTTTTTTTGCTGACTTTTGAACGAAATCTGAATTTGTATGTTAGAAGGTTTTGGTGGTTTTATAAAAGGCGACATTATGCGGCATAATCAGGAACTGTGATTCAATTGAGATGCCAACAAAAATGAGATTTTAAATTTCTAGATTTTTTTACTTGCAGCTTAATCATTATGATAATTATGAATATTATCATTATTTCGTTCTACGTCAATTTACTTTTAAAAAGTGAGAGAATCTCGATCAGATAACTCAGTGAAATATATTCAAAATCACGCAATAGCGGTTTGGCTGTATGTCGACTAACCTAATATTACCTCTATTCGTCTTCCAGAGCTTCTGATTGGTCGGTAAGATATGCCTTATAGAGTGCCTCTCCAATTCACGTGGCACTTACATTCTTTACTAGATATACATGTTGTGTAGATAGTGAAATAATAATATGCTGGAATTCCTTGAAAGGGTATGTGTTATCTAAGGTGCCTGATGTTTATGGAGCATAATTTGGAAACAGATAAAGCGGCTTTTATTTGAACAATTGTAGGAAATAAACTCTGTACAGTAAAATATTTATCATTAAATAAACATCTTTATTTGGGATGGGATCAAAATAAAAATTAACTTAGCTAATAATCTATACTCTATACTAATATATAAAGCTGAAGAGTTTGTTTGTTTGTTTGTTTGAACGCGCTAATCTCAGGAACTACTGGTCCAAATTGAAAAATTCTTTTTGTGTTGAATATACCATTCATCGAGGAAGGCTTTAGGCTATAAACCATCACGCTGCGACTAATAGGAGCTAAGATACAATGGAAAATGTTAAAAAAAATCGGGCAGGTACACCTAAATCATAACTTATATCTTCTACCCACGGGGACGAAGTCGCGGGCAACAGCTAGTATGATACCAAAACATAATCATACATACAAACAAATAATCCAAAAACAAAATTATCTCAAATCGGTACCCAACATATCAAAATCACAAACAACCCACAACCGTAGCGTAAACACCTAGATAAAAGAAAACATTGTGAGCAAGATTAATTAATCTCATAGGCGAGTTATTAGGGCGCGTCCCGACGTTTTATCATAAAAGATATAATCCCGGGCTGGTAATCCCTCTCGTCGCTCACAGATAGCGATGCTGTGCGATACGTAGTGACCATGATGTATGGAGTATGGAATGGGTTTCAGGAGTTTGGAGCTGTGAACGTAGGATGATTGGTCTTTATTAGTTTTGTTTAGTAAGTTTGGTAAGGGATATAAATGATTGGTAGTAGAATATACATTAAATCAGAAAATGATTGGGAAGATGCGAAAGAAAGGTAGGAGAAACTATGAGCCATAATTATGGTTTACTAGCTGTTTTGCAGCCTGATGGTCGGATCATAACGAAACTTTTTTGAATTCTTGCGATGATTTTTCAAAAACTTTATAATTAAACGTTGTAACTCAATTAAATAAAAATGATAAAAGGGTGGCTTATTTTCCAAGCAAATTTACAAAGTAACCTAAAAAAATAATAGCACACTTTTAAGCCATCCATCAAGATCCACAGTTGAACATACACAACCCTCCTACAACGTAGTAAGACAATATACATCCCAGCTGCAAACACTCCAGACTCCAGCTCCCACCGGCACATCCAGCAAACACCATTTAAATCCACGCGCGCCCCTATCAAACGCTCGTTTGCACAAAGTATATACTCGCAAGTATATCTGGAATGGTTGCGAACACCGAACTGAACGGTTTTCGGAACACTTTTTCCCTATTTTCAACGAATAAAAAGGAGTCAAAGAGAACTTCATGACTTTTGTTATACCGTATAGCTTTTTACATCGGGAAACGTGGCAAGGCAAATTTTCTAAAACCTTTTGTTGGCAATCGGCCTTTATAAGTGTCGCATCGAATGTATATTGATTGTACGTGTGTTTTGGTAACTGTTTTTGCCGCTATGGGCTAACGAATTACAGAAATTTCCCGTTTACAAATTTCCCTATAATATTACTGAACGTGTGGGGATTATTTTTATACATACCAAATACCCAGCAAATCTCAGTCATAAATTTTATTCAGTCAATTCACCTGTTAAAGAAAAATCTTAGGAATTTCCAGACGCGATCGAAGTTTGTGTATCTCAGCTTCTCTCAAACCTCATCTCGCCTACGCAGCTAAGGCAATATCCATCACCTACGTTTAGAAAGGCATGTTCAGATCAGCTCTTAGCTTAACAAGATGGCCGACAGTTTATTGTAAGGCCCAGTCGCCCCCGCTATTTAATTACTGAGATACCAATATCTTAAAGCAAGTCTGGAAGGCAGACTTCCATTCCTTTGACTGCCCGTAACCTGTTATTCGTAAGACAAGCCTTTTAGTGTTCACCGAGCTACAAAATTACTGACGCACTGTGATTTCAAATTTCGTGTATGAATTTGTATACCTAATATACAAATTACAGGTATTGTTTTGTACAAATCATAATTTGTTAGACAATTTATGCTAGCTTACATTTGCATGTAAAAGTCTGTTAAATTCTCCATATTTTACCCTCAACAATGCCTCAGTAAATCTGCATTTAAGAGTAAGTTACCGTTGCAGTTCTATATGGTTAAGATAAAGTTGTTTCGCTGTGTCACTTAATAAATTTTCTGTAACTACACGCAAAGTACCGACCCTTAAAAATAGTCTATAATATTCGGTAGAGGATTACCTTAGTGAGGCCGGGAGAGGTGACCTTGAGGGCAACCTCAGACGCAATGCAGGTTCTATACGTGTGACGACGTTCGAGAGGTCATACTTGAAAAATGTAATCAACTTTGTTAGAACTTTCTTTTGTTTTCGTTCGTTTGAAATTGTATTCTAAATTAGTGTCTTTAGAGTAGAAGTTCATCTAACTCATGTTAATCTTTTGTCAATAATAAAATGTTGGTTAAGTTTTCATTTTCATGATTTAATTGGCCAATTATTTTTTTTATAAAATTTGAACGAAGTCACAAAAAGCGATTTTGTAATATATCTTCTTACATTACCAGCTTCCACTACCAATTTTTAACTTAATAAAACTTAATTTACATAACAGTTTCTTCACAAAATTCTCTTGACCCAAATATAAAGTAGTAAAAGAATAAACTCGCTACATTATTACAGTAGACAACTCTAGGACTAATGAAAGTCATGTCACTTGTCGTTCGTACTAAACTTCGCAGACTTCTCTTACATTTGGTTAAGTTTATTTCAACTCCAGTTCTCCTTTAGAGACTCCGTAACTTTAATATTTGAGAATTAATTAAGATATTATTTTACGTGAGCACTTATGCTTTTATGACTAAGATTCGTATTTATTATTCAAGATTTTGTTTAACAAATGCGAGCATCAGTTCGCTGTAATAGCGAGCGATTTAAACTAAATTGAATAACGTGATGAGGCAATTTAGCGAACATCCTCCCTTGTGTAATATCTTGGCTTAAATCTCCAAGTAATCTGTACACCCGTTAAACGAAACAATTTCCGAAATCAAATCAATCGTCATAAAAATGTATACCAATAATAACAACACAATTAACTCTGCCTTGGCCTGACAGTGTAACCTAAGCATAAATAGAAAATTCGATACGGGTAAGTCCATTATTTTTCCAAGCTCGGACGAGTCCATTATTCTTAGCGAACTAAAAAGAACTTACTCTATGCAAACTGGCTATTTCTCAAAAGCGATTAAGCCGTTTATCGGTTGGGCCACCTGATGAGATAATTTAGTTAATATTGATCGCCTGCAGGGGATTAGTCGACGACAAATTGTCCAATCAGTGGACAGGTAATTGATTTCGGGCACCTAATATCGGACGCTAAGCTTTTGTTAAAGCTATTCCGTTACTTAAAACGTAACTTGAAAATTAGCTAAAATTTTTAAGCAAAAACGGCAACGAAAAATATGGCGACATCTTTCCAGCAGCATTTTAGGCTGCCTTTAAAAAGTGTTTGGAGAATAATTAGATCGTTCGGAACTTGAGACTGTGTCGGTTAATGAAAAGCTACTGCTATGTAATGATGAGTTTTTATCGAACTTCGGAGGATTTTTAAATATTCTTTTTAAAGGTTTATTTCAATATCTGGGAGGGGAAAGGAAAAATGGGGAGTTAAAGGATTCATGATTTGGTGATCTTCGATTAAGTTGCGAAATAATGTGGATCACATTTTTTACGCGATTATTTTACAAGCTATGAAGTAAAACAGCCACAATTTAATGATTTCTTTAACATTTATACAATAAAATTTTTAAAAATGGAATATAATTTCCCAAGAATACAGTACCGTGTTTATTTATTTCACATAAGAAAAAGAAGTCAAGTTATAAGACCAGCAGTCTGGCATCAAAATTCAAGTATCACAGACCATATTCACTTTATTTCTAAACCATAAAGTCGAAAACGTAGTGTAACTCTCCCCAAGTCTGGATTAGTGTGTTTGCGGGGAGAAAGCTACATCTTGATCTAGTTTTAATTATTAAGAGCCATTTAAAGCTAAGCTCGGTGAACTGAGGTCACTAGACTGACAGTATATTCTGAGGTCATATAATTTTGGTGTGACTTACAAAATCCTATAGAAGTTTGAATTTGAAATTTCTATTTTTACTATTTCAGGTATGTACTATGAAGATTTGTAATTAAATTTAGTAGAAATCTAATCTAAATATTTTTTTCTTAATATCTATTTAATTTTTGAAAAATATCATATTTCTGAATCATAACATTCAAAAGCATTTTTATCTTTTTTCAGAAACATTTGTCTCATTTATTAAAATTGGCTCATGTGTTTCCTTTCACGATATGACAGAAAGCTTTATTTTTAATACTTTCATGGATATCACATTCGCTGCATTATGAATAGGACTTATATTACGGAGCACCCCACATTTCATTTCCTTCCAATTGAGAAGAAAATTTCAGTTGGAAACGTTGAATAAAATTCTGGTTCTTTGGTCGCCCATATATTATGATTGTGTGATAAAAAAGATTAATTTAAAATACCTCGTATTTTACAGTCAACTTTAAAGGTTTTGCACTTAAATTGTTAGAGATTACTTACTTCGGTTCCGTACCCAAATTGTAAAAACTAAGGCCCTATTGCTAAGGATACTCTCTCTCTGTTTGTCCGTCATCAAGCTGTATCTCATGAACCGTGAAAGCTAGACAGTTAAAGTTTTCACGAACCGTTTTTAAAAACAACCGCGCCAACCCCTCTTTTTTTCTTCTTCTCCTTTGCCCCGACGCCAACTCGCACTTGACAGCTATATTTATGTTTAGGTATTGTTTTCGAAATAGAATTAGGCGTAGTCTTTAGAAAACTGTCGAACTAAAACTATTATCTGTATCAGACAGCCTACTAGTAAAGGTCAACGTTTATACCTCATTTAACCTAGCCCACAGTAAGGTGACACTTTTACCCAATCCTCCTTCAAACTAACACAATTCAAATATTTAAAGCAATTCGCATTCTTCACTTTGATTACAAATTTAAACGGTCCAGTGATTAAATTAATTGAGGCTTTGATTTGGGTTCACTTGAATTAACCTTCCTTCACCGTTAAGCCAGGAAATATGCTGAATATTATATGCTTTAAGATATTCATGCTCGTTAAACTCTGCGGTTTAATTCGCTACGTAAACCTTATTGGCATCAAATATTTGATTAACAATAGTTACAAATGTCTTTAAGACTATCTTGATTTGGTTCCGTTGAACTCGTTTATGTTTTGGCAGTTGTCTTTGTAATAAAAGTTCGACGTTCAATTGTTTTCATTTATCAGCACAAACTGTTGAATTGTGTCTGTTTACAATTCAAAGTGTTAGAATTTGTTTATGAGTACCACCTGTATAACCTTTATCAAAGTTCCATATTGACGGTCGTAAACCAAATATAAATTCGAACATGATGGATATATCGGCTCTCGTTTCATATCAATCAGTACTCTTTATGTTCGCCTATAAATGTTTAAACTTGCAGATTGATATGGACTAGCTCGGCTTATGTAACTCGCTCGCCAAACGGCAATAATCCATTTTTCACTTGTACCAAGACAGTTTGGAGGACTGGATTCGATTGAAAAATTCTAAGTCTGCTTCGAGCAGGCAAACTTGTTTGGAAGGGTTAGTCAGCAAGTTTAATACGTTCTACGATTTAAAATCAGATTGCTTTTATTTATTCTGTATTTTTACGATAATCGAAGTATTTACAAAAATACATCCATTATGCAAATAAAATAGGCCTGTCCGGTCCCGTATTACATAAAACAGGAAACATCTCAATAAATCAATATTCAGAACGTAATAACGCAAATAAAAACACACTTAAGAAAATAAGATATAGCATATTTGGAGCCATCAATTTTATGGCACCGTAAAAAAGCAAATTTGTTTTGACCGTGGAAAATCCTGAAGGTAACTGGGGACCCTTATAAAACCCAAATAATCTACTCGCAGTGGATTTTCGCCGGCGTACTGAACTCGCCTAAGTAAACTCGAGGGATGAAACAATTTGTGCACCCTAATCAAATAAGTGTAAAAGGAAAATTTAAAATTCCCGCCCAGAATTTACATAATGACCCGCGCGTTGAAATAACGACTCAATCTGTAGGCACGGTTATTATTGTACTTGTTTTATGAACGTACAATCACTAACAAAAGCGATAAGATACGTCGAGACAAACTTTAACTCCGTCAATGGCGACAGAATTTCAAATTCCGAGCGACGCGGTTCAATTAGTACCTATCCTCATTTTCATGGGTACGTAATTTTCGAGATTAGTTAGTGTTATCACTTGTGCACGTGACTGTGAGTTGAAATGAAATTTCAGGTGAATAATAAGTAGCATTCAGTCATACGAGCGGAGTGGAGTAATAAACCTGTTAATGCCTCATTACTAGGCGAAACCGTGTCTAGATGAAGTCACTGTTTTACTCTCTTCGTGTTATAATTCTAACATTTTCGCTGTATATGTGGAGTGGAGTCGAGCATGTTAAAATGTTTGAGAATATAAATTTTGCATTGATTTATTTTAATAGAGTATTTGACTGAATCAGTAAAGTACATCAGACAGATTTCCAAAAAATATCGGATTCGTATTTTTTCGATTCAGGCGGACTAAAGAGTTTCTTTATTTTTCTTTATATAATCTTATAGGACGCGTAACTTAGTGAGAATTGAAGTGAAACATGAAAAACCTGGCATTTAACTATTTTGTACTCCAGAGACTGTGTACACATTTATTTTGTCCGTTGACGACTTGATTTAGAGTGTAAAGGGGCTTTGCTAGGCCTTTTGGAACGGCCTGTAAATATTTGTCCTGAAAGTGGGGGCTTGTGCATGCAAGATTTGTGTTAGCTACGGCACCTGTGTTCGTACTTACGCTGCTTAAAGGCGTCTCAATAGTAAATAGATTGAGTCACTTGTATATATAATAAAAGATAACTAAAATTAATTTGGAACAAGTCAACTAGCTATTTAATACAATAAAATAATTTATGTAATACACGAATCCTTTAAAACGTACCAAAAATATAGGTAAAAGTGGAAAAGTATAAATCCTTGTCATCCCATTTCGACAATGAGCGCAGTATAAATTGAATGAAACAAATTCTGAGCCAAAATAAATTATTATCATTATAACAAAATGTCCTTCCACTCAAAAAACGTTCAGTAATTATAATAAAAATGTAAATTCAGTCTATTAACTCGCAAAGTGTCCAATGAACCGTACTTTTTATTCGGTTATGAGTTATTTACGCATGCGTAACATAAATTTGAATGGAAATCAATTCCCGTGGTGCACAGCTGACTGGGTAAATGATGAAAATTATAAATCAATTTGACGGTAATACATTGGTGGTCGCGGCCCGAGCCGACGTGGGACGTGCGGTTCGGCCGAAGTGATGTACGGCGTATTAAGGTTTGCAGTCGTTATTTTGAAATTATTGGAGACTTCCGAGATGAAATTGGGGAAACCTAATTAACATAGGAGATAATGTAGGTCCGTGTAATGTTGAATATTAAAACGTGTTTTTCAATATTTGCGTAATATGATATCGAAAATCGAAGCTTTACAACAGCAGCCTTATTTTATGTCAAGAGGCACCTACATTAAAATTATCTCAAAAACCATCCACCACGACTCCACGATTCCATTAATTTAACAACTAAGAAATATCCATAAAACCTTGCAAAGAGGACTTTTTATCGTCCTAATCTAGTCACACCCTTCAAATAAAATTTTAAATATATTTCCAAAAATATATTTCTGTGAACCCTCTTATTTATTTAATAGCACTCTCTTTCAAAAAGCCCGTACGTAAAATAGAGGCGTCAGGTAAAATTTACAAATTTACTGTCCCCACAGAATTTTAAGCTGAACTCGTAAAGTCGTAAAGGAAGAAAAGTTGCACCGAACCGAGTTGCTTAGATGTTGGTCTCGCAACAACATTGCCAAATTAAAAGATTTTTCGTTAAGTTTGAATTAGTAAGTGAGTTTCGACTTGGCTGTTACTATGAGTCTGTAAAATTTAAATCGATAATGTAAAGTGGGATTTAAAGCGAGAATTTTGTGACTTAGAAATAAATCTGATATAAAAACATGATCAATTTAAAAACAGTTACTCAAGAAAGAAATTACAGGGTACTTTGGGTATTATAGTAAAAGATAAATAAAAGTTTTATTACTTAAAAACCAATGTCATATTTTAAAGCTTTTCCCGTCGTTCAGGCTTTAATTCACCTATGTTTATCACATCGTTTCATGGATAATAGTTTAACAAAATATCAAAATAATGATGATCAAAATTTTCACATAAAGTGTAACTTCCCCAATTTATACCAAAGCTAATCCCCTCAAGTGATAATCTCGTGACTTGTTACAATAGTAGTCGACATTACTCGCCGGAGTTATTACCGCTCGCAAAGTTTGCTTCGGTTTTAAGTTTAAATAATTTTGTAGACCACTTTTAGTAAATACACTCGAAGGTACCAAGCCCACCTATATAACTTCAGGAGTTATGGAACACAAAATATTTTTGTATTAGAGAAAATATTACATTAGTTGGAGACAACTTAAATAAAAGTCAGTGGAAAAGTTTTTATAGATACTTACAAAGTCTTTGCCAAGACTGGTTTAATTAACTAGAGTTTATCTTAAACCGTCGCCAGCAGATTCGAGTACTTACCTGAAAATAAAGAAAAGTTTTATTAAAATTGGTTACAAAACAACAATTTGAAAATTGTTTTATGTAAAGTGCACATTATAAATTGAGACTAATAGAAATATTATTTAATAATATTTAAAAGTAAACTTTTTACTGCGGATAAAAAACAATATTTTCTTTTAAAATTGCTTTGCCGGATCAAAAGTATTTTTTTTTCATCTTCTTTATACACGGTGATTTTTAGTCGTCTTACAAAAGCAGCCCAGTTCACGTATCCGACGTAAAATACCCCTAGGCGCGATTATTATTTATTTATCATCAACTAAGATAATAAGTACGAAGAAAAATTAAACAAGAGAAATCTGACATATACTCTTAAAAATGATAAAAACGCCGCCGCCCGCGCCCCTCACCATTGTTGCAAGGCTCAGACCGCGCTCGCAACAGAGCTGCGTTTCTAAAAAACTACGAATTGCATCATAATATTGAATAAAAATTGCATTTTAAATTTATTCAAATCTCATAAATACCTATTTTTTTATCATGAACGTGTTCTAGTCATTGGATACATGAACTGGGCTGCTTTTGTAAGACGACTAAAAAGTCACGGTGTATTTACGAGGTACCCATTCACAAATCAAAGCACTAGAAGTACACACACAAGACCAGAAATAAAATATGAACCCGACTTTATCAAGAAACCAAATCACCGTCGCATAAAACAGTTGAACAGCGAGGTAGTAGTAAATACTGTCGTTAAATGTGTTTCACCATCATTATGATATAAATAAAACCTCGAGTTGGTTGTAATTGCTGCAAATTGTTTTGTTGGTAGCACTGTCACGCTAATGTTCGAAGTGGATTGAAAGAGGTCATTTTCTTTTCTTTTTGTTTTGGTGGTAAATTACAGAAATATGCTGAATTATTTTTACTTACATTTCACTTAAAATTTATATTTGAATTACGTCACAAAATTATTTTTGATTGAAATAACCTAAAATAGAAGAAGTATCTAAAGAGCGATATTTTACTGCGTTTATTTTTGAAATTACTATTTGCAGACTGCATTTTCATTAACCATGAAATTTTAAGGAAGCAAGTCTACAGAATTTTGTAAGCTGGTAAGCTGCTTTAGATGGAAAAAACGTCATCTCACTTTCACAAAGTCAAAAGAGACTAAAACCTCATATTACGTTTGAATATTGATCTCTACATAACAATAACTAGTCTTTGTAGACGAATTGCATCGTATCAATATCGTTCCTTAATCAAAGTTAATAAAAAGAAAAAGAAAACTAACATGACAGTTTAGAATTCAGTTACAAAGCCTAGCTCATCAGCTGATACCGTCCGCCTATTACACAGTGAAAAACAAATGCTATTTACGTTCGACGTACAAAATTGGTGGGTACCGACGTTATTACGGCTTCAGCCACAATTACGGTGTAATTGAAAACGGAGTGCTCGTGTAGTTGTGTGACGGTGCTATGCAACTGTGTGCTATGTCGAATAATGATGGATTTATTTTTATAAATATCCCTGAATTTCAATAATTATTGTGTTGTGGTTATCCAAGATTAAGAAAAGAAAATTGATGTGAACGAAGATCTGTCGTGTTTTTTTTTAATTATAAATGACTGCAAGAAAGGTGAATAAAAATCTGCAATTGTTGTTACACTGTTTTTGGTGCTACAGTAAATAATTAACCGTTTAATTTGAATTATCATTTCAAAAAAAATCATAAATTCGGTCATTATCCTATTCAAATCATAGTATTTTTTTTACTTAACAGTCAAAGTCAATTTCCACTGCCAAATATTCCTGCAATAAAACATACTTAATAGCTAAACTTCAAAGGATAATCTAAAGATTAGCTTCGCAATCAAAAATCTCGTATCCACTTAGCAACATGTTGGGCTAAGCATGTAGTGACAAGTTGATTACCAGTCACTCCCGCCTACCGTAATGACCCAATTTTACTTTGTTGCATGACATCATATTATGAAAATAAGCTGCTATTACCCCAGAGACTCGACTGCACTTTAAACACCTTTGTTAATTACGTTTCATGCGTCTTTTATGTTTTAATGTAGATAGAGTGTTTGTTTTGTTAAACGTAGACATGATAATATGGAAATTGTTTATCGTAAGCGATTTTGAAACTAAATTGACACTGATAACGTACTGATAGCTAAAATGTGTCTTGTTTTTTATTTGTCTCGAAGGAATATAACTGCCTGAAAAAAAACATATAGCATTTATTAAAAAAAAAACCAAATAGTTTTTTTTTCAGGAACTTTTTTCAGCCCTTAGAAGAAGCCCATATGCGTAATTTTGTACCGTCATTTAAGCGTCATTCGTATAAATGAACAAGAAGATTTTAAATATAAAGGTTGTGAACTTTCTTATACAACTTAGGCAAGGTAATGAAACTCGAATTAAAAGTTTTGGAGATCCAATTCGTAAATCCGTATGTTACCGTCGGGCGTCCGCTCAACTTATGAGAGCTCAACACTGACTCGAGAGGTTAGGAAGAGCTGTATTTAGCGAATGTTCATCGCGAGCGCTTCTAGTCTCAGAAGTGGCCTGATTCAGGAGCGACTTGTAATGGCCAAAATCTGGCCCGCAAAGTGACCAACGGCGTAAAAAGAAGGAAAAGAAACCAATAATTCGAGAAGTTTAAATTCTGATGAAAGATATTGCTCTTGTTCAATTTAAACAAAGCAAAACGTCGAAAGTCTTTGGAACAGTTTTTAAAAACAGAATCGAAATAAAAGAATAGCAATCAGATACAAATAAATAGAAGACATTTATTAAGCAACCGAAGAAAAATTTTCAATTTATTAATACACAAGATTGAAGATAGTAAAAACTCTTTGGTTATCAGCGAGGTTTTATTGACCTGACTTGTCGCCTTTATGGAGACATGGTCAGGCATAATGTAGATTTATCAAGTACGAAGCACTCGCCACAAATTGGCACCGACTCAGAATTTTTGCTGGCATAGACAATTTGGCGCTTGATATTTTTTCAGGTAGAAACATTATTTACATTTTCTTTTACGAAATTTTACTGAAATAATTCATAGAGGAAAAAAAATATGGGACATTTTGTTGGTGATTATTAACCGAGGAATAAAGATACAACGACTGTCCATGATTGTAAAGAAAACATGGAACTGAAAAATCACAAGAAAGTTCCGAAAATTCGATAAATAATTTTCCAATATATCAATACCGCTGACTCCTATCACTCAGATCACCCACTTTAGATACAAAGGAGACGGATGCAGCAGTTCCCCCACAAACTTTCCCTGGAACAAGCGAAGGGTTTAATTGTTTTCCTGCACCACGAGAAGCTGAGAAAACGCGACTAAAACGCGTTTCAAACGTGGAGAGAGCTCGTTCTACTTTCACCAAGCCCCTTTGTTTAAAGTACTCTAATTTTTAATTGAATATACAGGTCGGCTTGCTTAAAAACTAAGAGCTGTGGGAATTGTAAGTGGATAGAATTGCAGGTATGGAACTGAAGTGGAAATGTTAGTTGTTTATGTATACGCGCATTGTTCTGGTTGTGCAGTTGTTTTACTTTGGATTTTGGGTTCTGTTGAGTTTTGGTAGAGTAAGCTTTTTTGTAAGTAAGTTTATTTAAAGTAAGTTTCTTTGTTCCGAATCGTTTTGATTTAACGAGGGCTTTCAATAATTAGTTTCCTGTTAAGGTTTTAATTAATTAACATTTACTGTAGACCACTAAGCAGTAATGAGAAGCGTCGACAGTTTAGTGAAAAATAGAGTTTTGATTAAAGAGGTTTAGTAAGTATGGTAAACTCTTGTAACTGCAAGAAAGCGTAATCGATACATGCATCTCATGCCCGTCACGCTAGTTATTGAGCAAGCAGTTTAATACCTCACAAAGCTGCACGCAAACATGCATGCTCCCAAGATTGTATTGACCTTTGAGTATGAATAAGACAAACAAAAAATATTTTTGAGTTATTTAAAGAGCAGATTAAGTCAACGACAAAGCACACAAATATCGTTTTAACTTTTACTACATTTTTTATATGATGTAATAAGATAAATCTTTAAGTAGTCTTATATAATACCCAAGCTTTTTGTTTGAACCCAATTTCTTTATTGTATTTAGACCAACTAAACTGCTGAGCCGCTCTCTCGCTTATTCATACTCTTACGCTTAAATCCATTAACTGAATATTTTGTTAGTTGAGTGCACTAAACGTAAATATTAATTATGCATGAGTTTGTTGAGAGTTTCAAATTGCTTCGTTGTTGAAAACATCTCAACCCTGGCTGGAATGCAGTTGTGTTGTTAGCTTAAGAATTAAAAGTTTGCTCTAAAACTTAACATAGTTTAGGATAATTAGGCAAAAGTACGCACAGAATCTAATTTTGTAAAAATTATGACATTATACAAAGAATTTGTTACGGTCTTAAAAACTCTTAAAGGTCTTAAAAACAGAATTCTTTAAACATTGACCAATTTCTAGAAGGTTTGACTGAGGTCTGACTTGAGGTTTGACCCAAAATCTTGAAAATGCTAGTTTCATTTTTGAACAAAATTTCGGTGTCAAATACGTAGGCTCTATCAAAAATTCCTGACTAAACGCAGGCATCCATCTTTCATTAAAGTTTTGGCACCAACTTTTGGGTCCTCCATCGAATTTATTATTAAAAATAAAGAAAAAAAATCCCCAAGTTATTCAACCCCGGCTCTTGTAAAAAGTGAGTGACTCTTTGAGACAGCGCCATAAATTGTAGGAGGCGACGTATCTTGAAATTGTGTTGGTGAAAGTGACTTTTAACGGGCGACGAACCTTGGGTTTCATACTACGGCGACCGCGTTGATGCCCGCTAAGCTCCTTTTTGTTGCCAGATTAATGCTGGTCTCCGAGCATTTTTGGCTTGTTGCAATATAAAGCTAAATTGGAAGTCCTTTATTAAAATTTTAATGAATGGCATCGGCTTTCTTGTCTTGTAATTAGCTGGTTTTGTGATATTATACTATGTTTCTATTTCATGATGTAGGTATTTTACAAATTAATTGCAGTCCACAATCATGTTGCCGTCTCTTTCTCTCTCATAATACTCATATCGTTACATCCCGTTATTTTACCATACGTCTCAGTAGGTATCACTAGCGCCACTTTATCTTCAGCTCTGTAGTATTTGAAGAACGATATTGAAATAGCTCTTAGCTCCACTCGTTCTGTATCAATACCGCATAGAGCCCTCAAGGAAAAGATTGAGCTATACGTGTCTCTAGGGAGAAGGGAATATAGGAAACGGGTATTTACCTGTGCACGTATGGGGTGCATTTTAATTACAGTAGATATACTTTTAAGATTTTTTTCCTAACGTCAATGAAATTACCCTTATGATCGGTTTTCCCTTTTGATGATGACCTTATATTTACCAAAGTATATTTTTTCCATATTAAAGATTTACTTTATACCGGAAAAATTATCCAGGTCCAAGAAATAATAATTTAAAGCAAGCAAAAGATATTGCGTTATATGTAAGGATACGGTCATATAAGACGTATGGCACAAACAAAGTAACCGGGTAATTCCATTAAACATATCGCAAGACAAACTAACAAGCGGAACAGATTATAATTAATAAAGTTTAACAATAAATCATGTTCGTAAGCCCGCTGTAACATGAACTGTTTCTTCGAGTAATTTACTTACAGAAGATGTTATCTTTGGATAGGGTTATTCAATTTGTAAGGCTCTAGATGTTTTGGACGAACTTTTTTTGTTGTTCAGTAGGTGGTTCGTAGGTGTTTTGCTTTTGGAGTAGACCTATTTATGGGGCTCTTATGAATAAAAGTATATTTTAAAGTCCATCTAGTGGATTTATGTTGATTTTACTTTGAATTGAAAAATTGTCTGTCACTTTTTAAGTAAGTAATGCTCAAAAAGAATTAATGAAATATATACAAAAAACAACCATTCCATTCTCCGTTCCATTATACAACAAAAACGTCAACAGCAGAACCTCACAAAAACCTTCCAAAAATCAAGTTTCAGATTTAAGTGGTGATTAAATTGAAATGTCTGGTGAAGTACCATCGATCAAAGTAGACGATGCTCGCAATCGGCGGGACATTGCCGGTCATCAATTTAGTTGTTGCTAATAAAACTACAAAGGATAAAAACTATTTCGTACAAACACCATGATGAATCGTACGTACGTGGATTTTATTTAGCTGGATCGGTTTCTTTTTATTTTTAATTGTCTGAAGCAGTTTTTCTTATTCAGAATTGAATTATTTTTTTTGGGAACATAAGTAGTTAAAAAGTGAATTTGACTCCATTGTCTATCTGTTTGTGTGCCTGTCTACCCGTTAGCCCGTTAACGAAAAGGGTCCATAAAAACAAAAAATAAAATAACAAAATATAATAAAATCAGAATCGAGGTAAAGCAACCGTTTGGTACAGTAATCAATTTGATGAGCGACCAATATCTTCTGAAAATATGTTTTTCTTTAGCTTGGTCGTACCGATTCCACACATTGTTATTAAGATTCGTACTTAACCGGTTCTCTTTTAGCAATTAAATGATCGGTATTCTACATTCTAAAATTAATGTAAGTTTCGTAATTCTGTTACCATTGTTTTTAGTACGTAACGCTCTTCAATTGGATGCAATTTATATGATTGTTATACCATTATAGGTGTAATACCTACAATGTCGATTACATACTTTGTATTAAGATCCCTTTAAAATTTTGAACGTTAATACTAACGTCAGGAGATATTCTCGTCTTTTAGAAGCCTAGCCAGCCTAGAGCTGCAAGTACCACATCTGTCAAATCTATATCTTTATCATACGACACACAAAGCGCCCTCCTCCAGTGTGCCCGTGCCAACAAATGAAATTTTCGATCGAGACGTATGACTGTACATTACTCTTTTTGTATGCTCCAACAACAATGCCGCTTTTGAGCGACGAGCGTTGTATTGAAAAAATGGAGGTTTAAAAGCGTGCATTTTATTAACTTTTGTCGTAACCAACGGTATGTATACGTATAACTGGTTCATATTGTGGTAATTATTCTTCTTTTTTTGGTGATCTTTACCCTAAGGAAAAAAACGGAACCCAGAACGAAACTTAGTCTTCGCTGTCAGTGCGTCCGTATTTCATCAGGATGTATCTCATGAAACGTTATAGTTGGACAGGAGCGATCCTCCCAAATGATGTATTTACTTTGCTGCTATAACTAAAAAAAATACTAGACATGTCAAATTGAGGTTGGGCAGCGATTTTTAATACAATATGTTACTATGGCTATGTTACTTATCAAAAATATTTTGTCGCATAATTATATGTATTTACCAAAAAAATACATTTTATACGAAGAAGTACGATGCATACTAAATATTTTACAAGGTAGCTTAACACAAATACACTGACACATTTTTACTTATCAACGAAGAAATTTCATTAAAATTTCACACAAGGTCTTACACTCGACGTGAAAAAATTCAAGATAAGCTCAGTTTTTATTCGTTCTTTAGAGAAATTGGTATTTATATACTTCTGAAATATAAATACGTGCTTAACGCTTGTATTGTCTTATAGCGCAAACATATCACGGAGAAAACTCATAAATATTATGTCAGATCACTGATAGGTTATCATTTCATCCATAAATCTTGACTGAAAGTATTTCGTAAGTTGTTTCTCCAACAAAAACCTTGACTTTAATAGCGTCGATCATAAAAATAGTAATATTTTCTTTCCGAAATGTTTTAATCAATTTTTTTACAAAAAATAGAGAATCGGGGCAATATTTGTAAAGAAAAATATGTGTAAAAACGAACAACGGTGTCACATTAGCATAGAAATGGAATCTCCTAGACGGATGAAATTTCACAGACATCGGATTGACTCGAGAATATTTTCCGACTGAATTGATTTAGCTTGCCGGGCTAGGGCGTGGATGCGTCAATTCTGAGGAAGCTGGGTGGCCCCTAACTACTTTATCTGACGGTAGGCAGAATTCAAACATATAATATCTAGGTTCTAACCTTAGAGCTTCTCACGTCTACAGGCCTTTTGCCAGTAGGAGTTTTTTTTCTAACTAGGCTAGACTAATCCTTTAGTTACCAATGTAATAAAAAAGTTCGGTTTATTTTGTTGCCTATCAGATTGCATCAATTATCAACCTGTTAAATAGTTACAACATACTTTAATTATTGTCTATTTAGTGCAATAGCAGATTTTTGAAAAAGGTTTATTACTGTGCTAACCACAATGAAGTGTTACTGCGGTAATCATAAAATGAAAAAGGAACTTAATTACTACATCATTAAGATCAAAATGCTTATCACAGCAGATATATTTGTTTGAACAACAAACTTGTTTTTCTAGTTAAAAAATAAATCGTGTGTAGTGGCCCGGATAGCATCAGTCACATGGAAAATAATGTACGGTTGGTTCGTTCACAGGTGATTTACTTCTAATGACTTGTAAGGTCGGGTAGCAATGTCGAATGCACAGCTTGTGTTGACGTTTTCTTATACAGCTACGTCATACAGCTAAATTTGTGTAGTGCGGGATTATGTAGAGGTATTTTTAAGTAATTAAATTTGAATTCAGACATGTTTGTTATGGTAACCATGACAACCTACTCGAGGTTTTTTTATCACGGTTTAGTCACGTGTATTTATCAGGATATCTATGATAGCAACCTAGCAGATTGTTCTTTTATTGGTTCAAGGTCGTTTATATTGAACTACATCAAGAGGCCTGTACTCTGTAGGACGTATATATTGTGCTATTTGTTTTATAGTAATATTGAGTACCTGTCTTACGACGACTTTTTGCATGAACAAGATTTGCACTTGATACAGAAAAAAAAAATTGAGGATACGCTAAAAATGTAAACCAATATTGTCTAATAATAATTCAACATAAAATTTCAAGGCAGCCTTTTTGAACTTATAAGTCTTCGTAAATTGTATGTTAATTTACTCAGCCAAGACTCTAAGATATTCAGAAGGGACAATGTTGTCTGAATATTCTCGGTCCATAGCGACATCTTGGACGTACAACTCGCAAACTTGATTATTAAGGGGGGGGGGGTGAAGGGGTTACAGAGGGGGGTGAAATGCATTGAGTTTTATTATGTACTTGATTAAGTTCCGTACATAATGCTTTGATGTTCGAAGCCTTAATAAAGAAGTTTTGATTTCGGTTTCAGCCCGTTTCGTTGGTTTTGTATTCAATTTGTCGTCGTAACTTTTGCGTACCTAATTGGTGTTTCAGAATATTAAAAGCTTTTTGTAATATTTATGTAAGTAACTACTTCGTGATCATTTTATCGTTATTATTATTTCTAAGTTTACGAAAAGAGTTATAATATTAAAATCTGGAAAAAAAAAATTCTTCGTTTGAAAATGACTTCAAAAGAAACAAAAAATATTGTCAGCCAACTTTGTACACAACGTACTTTTTACTGATTACCATACGAGCAGCGTTTGCTGTTCCAACGCTAATTAGCATCAAGTACAGAAAAAAATACTAACCAGAGACGAGTAATACATTAATACAAAAAAAAAACAACTTTATCTAACTCCACATTTCTGCGACATGAGTTAATGTAAACTTTTACAAAGAGAAAAACCCTGCGCATTAATATTATGAGGGTTTTTTAAAAGAAAAAAAAGCCCAGTTGACATTTTGTCCACGGCCGTCGCTCGGGCACTTCACTAATGAATGCAAATTTCATCAAGCCGTAACACACGCTTCTCATAATAAAAAGTTTAATTTAAAAAAATATATACCAGCTAAAGAACAACGCGACATTATTAAATCAGTGAGTCACGTTTATTAAATATGGAGATTTTATGAAAACATTATGAAATAGGAATTTAGGTATAGCGGTGTAAGAGGATTAGCGTGACTCGTTATTATCATAGCATTTAGTGAAAAGGGCCATTTACTTTAGTTGAAGTGTCGACGTTTTAAATTGCTTATTTAATTAAAGTAACCTAAAATAAATCCTTATTAAACACCTTTTTGAAACTGTTACAAAGCCGCGTCAACATATACTTAATCATAAATACATAGATATAGTTTAGACGTCCCTAATAATAAAAAAAAATGTAGTCATAAATCTAAACAGCAATTAACAACTAGTATTAACAAGGAACAAATAGCGCTTATACGACAAAAACCCTCCACAAATGTGCCATAACCGCTATTACTAAAACTTAACGCTAGAAAATATACATTAGCGCGACATAATTCTAAAAGCTCCAACACTACTAATTATTTTAAGGAACAATTTGATACAAAACTGGCGTTAAGTGCTATACGAGGTAGCGTCAAAATGGAATTCAATTCGCAACTTTGAACAGATGGTGACGTGACGGCAAGTGTGTTAATTACTTCAAGTTTATCTGCTCCGAGCTGATGATGAAGTCGCGGCAACGAGAACATACAGATCCAAAGTCCCGATGGCAAATTTGTACTCGAGATAAAAAATATGGCGTCTTTTGTTCACCTGTCAAATGCCACTGCTATAGATTGAATAGCCATTGTGCTACGGTAAATTAATGTGTACCATTTTTATTCCGATATTTTTTTTTGATTTGTATTTTTGCAAATGTCACGTGAATTCAATAAGGTAACGTCCTTGTGTATGTTGCTCATGTATTAACCTGATCATCCTCTCAATAACAATTGAAATATTTATCGTTGTACTTTTACACTTGCATTTCATTTTCCCAGTATTCGGAACTCAAAAACTTTTAACATTTAATCCTTTCAGTCCAGTTTTGAAAAAAAGTTTACGTAGTATTAAGTCCCCCCAACTTTTCCAAATACGTTTCCATCCAACAGAATATTGCTCAGCCAAAGGCGCAGTGTATCACGCGACTTAGCGACACCATCCAAGCTAAACCCTCGCAAGAAGAGGAAAGCTGATTCGGATTAAACTTTGAATATGTACGAGAGACTTTAGCTGAGCTACATTGTAGTGTGTCGTTGTTCAGAAACTGTTGGCTATCGAATGTGTCGACTGATTCCAATTGTTCCCGGTTTATATTCGATGAGTTGAGATAAACCGACTTGAATATTTCAGTTGTGTTGTTGTGTAAATTTTTGTATTTTATTCTGATGTTCAAACGTTTTGTTAAGGAAAGACAAATTGACAAATTCTTTGCAAACTACTTTGTTGAAGAAAAGAGGAACAAGAATTTCAACGAACCAAGAGCGCATAATTATTATTTTTAACCATTGTCATTGGTTTTGTTCAAGTTACTAAGTATAGTTTGAACATTAACTTCAGTTTGTCTATTTTTATCATTACTTTTGAAATTCACATTCCAAGCTTTATCGTTTCTTTCAGTATCACCTTCTATCCGATCAATAAGTCGAATCCTACATCCTTTTCCAAACACAGTGTCACGGTGTACATCAGTTGGAAAACGTGGGTGTTAGCCCCGGGCTACCGGCATGTACCGTCACCGAATAATGCCTTTTGTAAAACTTTCAACTTGTGTAATACTCCGTATATTAAATTGTCTCACTTCTATGTCTCGCTTCGCAGACAGTCCCATTTCATTGTTGTCGTGTGTTTCAAGTTTTGAGACTTTAATGTTATCTGTTTTAACATTAATAAGGTCGTTGTGTTTCAAAGGTACGCTTCGTTCGCCTTTTAGTTTTAACTCATAATTATTGTCTTTTCTGTCTTGTTTACCGTGTTATTTAATTCTGATCCAGAAGCAAAAAAGTATTAGACACGATCCGACTAAAGTTATTTTAATCAAAACAAAAGAACGAGAATTTAATTTCTGTATGCATTTTCCGAATCCAACGAACTAAAATTCTCAACTTGCAATAAACAGCAGACGGTGTTAACTAAACCAATTCAAATACTACTCTCAAAAACATGAAAAGGTAAAATCGAAAACTGAATGAAAACTAAAAAGGAAAGTTTATTGACTTTACCACCGTTTAATATTATTCCAATGAAAGGAAAATACAAAGTTCAACAGCTGCTTATCTTTCAAGTTGTGGCAGTCAATTGGGGTAATTGGGTTAAATAGGCAAATGGGCAAATGGGTCAATGTGGTGTTTGTGCCGATGGGCGAGCAAGCCACTGTTTATGCATTATTGCAAACTTCACACGCAATGACGTTGAAACGCTTGTACTGTGATGATTTATTACGAAACACGTATTTGTTACATAATTTATGTGAGCTTTGTTTGAGGTTATGTTAATATTAATATTCCTCAAACACATGAACATTTAAATCACGTAATTATGTACTACGGGCACTCTTTTAAAATACTGACGGATAATAACTTTCCAAGACAGTAAAATAGCATGTCAGTCAAGACATTTGACTACCAAACTTCTTCAAAGTCCACTTTTTAAAATTACTTTGGACAATATTAAAGTTTAACAAACAATTACTTTCCAAACACACTCAACAAAAAATAAAAAACAAAACACAAAGTGGCAACATAAACTTTAATAAAACGTTAAAACCTCATACATTACAACCTCATTCGTAATACCAAACATTTTTATCGCACTGAAGTATGCAACAACAAGTTTGGTGAACCCATTTGTCAGCGACGTCATAGCGCATGACCTTCTTAAGAACCATGTTTTAAAAACAAAGAGTTTTACTAATTCACTTTTATTCAAGTATTTTATGGATCTGACACGGTTGGTGAAGTTAAGACGATGGAAAAGGATTAATAGATCAGTGCCCTCATGTTGTGGATAGAATAGTACGTTTTTTATTGTTTCGGACATTTAATTTATCCGAGTATACGGTGATACGAAAACAAATGAGGATTTTTCCAAAATCATTTATTAAAATTAGGCCATTAAGCACTACTTTGTGACTGTCAGTAAAATTGGACAGCAATCCGATTCCAACACCCTTCACCACCATTTAAGCATTTATACAAGAAAATATGGAAGAGAATTGACGTTCTTATAAATGAATAACTCCATACTTCTAAATGTAATCAATGGGTGTAATTTCCATCCCTTCACTTCCTCTATTTCCATATTTCGCCGTTCCCCACCATCTGTGAATCTCAGCATTGAAAGTAGATAGTAATACAGCTACAATAAATAATTCCGACGCATTTTGTGCCCCTCATAATGACTGGCAACTTGGCAAATTTCCTGTGGGGACTATCAGCCATCTTCAAAATTAATTGAAACGTTTTGGCTGTAATCTGTTGTAATAATTCCATCGTAAAGGGGCCCGTCTTGAAGATTAACTCATATAAATAAATAATAACTTCTTAATAGCTTCGGTTATTGTTAAATAAGGAATTTGGTTGCATCGCTGAATAGTGAACGGTCATCATTCTGAGGTACGGAACCGACGTGTAATTATGATGTAGGTTTAATGGGCTGTTGTTTGCAAGGTAAGTTCCATTAAGATTATATTTAATCACCTGTTTAATCGCTTTATTTTAGGCTAACGTAATTCTACAAAGCGTACAATTTATTTAAATTTTATGTTCTCATTTTGACGCAATGTTCTAGTTTCATCCTCATTTTAAATTGTTTTTAAATCCCACGGCTTGATGTGATAATGCTCACTAGATATCTAAAAGTAATTTCAACTGCTCTGAAATGTGGGGTGGAGTATTCGAGCAAGATTTTTTCCACAAAAACCAATATCTGAATATATGAACGAACAACGGCTGCTGCATTCCAAATCGACACAGAAAATGTGAGATATTACATGAAAGCCATTTTCACGGCATTTAGCTCGCAATTCTATTACGTCATTACATATTCACACAGTCATGCTGCCATGGAATGTAGGGGTGGTATTACATCAAAGAGAGTATTCGATCAACGCGGGTTGTGTATTTTTTTTTGGTTCATTTACCACGAGCCATACGCTCGCTTCGCCTTGTTATGGGGATGGCTTAAAACGTGAGGATCGGCGACTTACATAATCCCACGGTCTTGTGTCCTATTTCAAATTCATATAAATTCAACGAAGTGGATCTCTGATGAGTGTATGATATTTTTTCTGTTACGTTAAAAGTTTTTCCTATATAATCTTGCGGATAGGACACCTACCTATGAAGCATTGATTTTATATTGAAATGACATTAATCTAATGACCCCTTAAATGGCTATACACATCAAACTTTTCCCATTAACGCTCTTGATATAACGTCAGAGCTCAATCAGACCGCTGCAGCCTCCGCCTCGGGCCGACCCGCTAATGTTCGGTTTATGTAAATATTATGAGACTTTAACTATTCACTTATTCACTTAGCGTCAGCTCTCTCGGGCTGTCTTTTTGTATCGGAATACCTCCCCTTTTCCTTTCTTCGGAGTTAAAATTGTTTTTTGTCGTGCCATCCAACTTTTCTAAGTCGATTTAAAATGTACTTAAAACGATTAATTTGAATGGAGTTAGGAATTTCGTGTGACACTGACAGTTAAATTTATTCCGGAGTGGATATTTTTGTTTCTTAATTTTGTTGAAGACGTTGTTTGCCTTTCATATCTTTTTTGTTTTTTGTAGCTTAATAAAAGTAAGGAATGACAATAAGAGGGAAGTATAGGAGGGTTTAAGCTGAAAGCAACTTTGTAATCAAATAAACTTTTTGTATTATGTCTCTTGTAAAATGGCGGTTTTATGTATTGTTTCGTGATAATCTGAGAAAAAAAAGTCGAAGAAGTTGGATCATTTTACACGTTCAATATTTTGTTTATTTGTGCGTTTCTTGTCAATAAATATTCCAAAAATACTGTTTATAGACTGATAACGTTATTTAAATGATATACAAAATAACAAACTACGCAGACGGCCTTTAACACGGAAGATTATAATGAAACAAAGACGTGACGGTGAAACAGGAGCGTTGCCTACAATCCAGTTACCAAACAACGCGCTAAGGACTCCGCTACTAGACTAGGTGAAACAAATTAAGTTTGACTAAATACGTGGCCCTTAAAACGACTTAAGGAATTTGGAGACGAACGAAAGTGGGTTTGCGAGGTATTAGAAAGGTATTTTGATAGTAACTGTCGTGAAAATGATTCAATATTAAATGATGTAACGGTTTACTCACGCGTATTTATCGGGGTAGCCCGACTAGTTTCGGACCCAACCGGAGTCCTTAATCATGAGCAGACGCGGCGGGATCGCGAGTCGAATTAATATTAGAAAGGTGTTGAAAATGAATGTCTTGTTCAGTACTTAGTATAATGTTTAATGTTATAACTTTTCTTGAGACGCGAAAAGGTGATATTTGACCTATAAGAAATACGTTTTTTAGATGTAAATTTGACACAAGCCTTTAACGGTTTTATTTTCAAAAAACACGAATTAAAAGTGCTTTCACAGCATAGTTTAAAATAATCGTATGTAAGTTACCCGTAGCTTGTGAACCAGACGTTTAAACTTGAAGTACCCCTGAACTTGCATTACAGGTACGTAGCTAATCTTGAAACTCAAATAACTCTCCCATCGCGTTTCGCCGCTAACTTTCTGCCCCCATCCCGATAAAATTCAACACACGTCCGTCCACATAGTGTGTCCACCTTGCGACGCCCGCTTTCTTACCCGGATTAACTCGAATTAAGATCGTACGTATCTTTGTGTTTGCCAGACGTTGCAACAGATCTTGTAAGGAAACGCTGGAGGAATTTCAATTGGTGTAAAATCTTCGTGCATCGAAATTAAATGGAAAGTCGAAGCTCTTATTGGAGAGGCTACTGAATGCAACTGAATAGGTAACTCGAGGAAATGAAAGACTTAATAAACATTCGATTGCGATCTACTTTAATGTTAGTTAGTAGTAGCTAGGAGCTTTCAATTTCTAAATGTGTTGAGAGAATGTTAGAGAATCGTGTGTACGAATATGCAGATTGATAATACGTTTGTGAGCTTCAGTACCTAAAATTTATGTATAGTTACGTGTTGGTTTTATATATTTTCTAAATTCGTTTCGTAGACGCTTTTATTCGTATTTCCTTTCCAGTCTAGCAAAACCTCAAGCCCAAGGATCGAACAAAAACCGCAGTGAAAAAGAATACTTTTTGCAAACATATTGAGTCTAAAGATTGCAATAGTGCCTGCAGTGGCAGGTAATTTGTTAGAGAAAACCCAAGGAAAAAAGTTAATTGTGGTGTTTGTTGGCTGCGGTCGCCTATGAACGCCACTATAACCCGCTTCCTTTGTTAAACTTTAGATTGCTCGGGATTATAAACGTCTGATGCACGGAGTATAGATCTGAATGGGGAATATCGTCGGAAAATGGCATATTTTCCTCACAACTATAAGAATAAGAAGCTTAGTGTAAAGTGTGTGTAATGAGCTTAGTTCAAAGTATTTTTTTTCTAAAAACAGTGTGTATGATAAAAGTCACAAATCAATTCAACAAACTAAAAAAAATATCGATATCAATTTTCTTCGTTTATGACATCATAAATATGAAACTTCCTTACGTACCTACATGATTATTGGCTGTCATATCAGTGTCCACAAAGTTTAACAGAAAATAAAACAATTCGTATTTAAAGCGATCATTACAGTTGCGAGTGACGCGTCTCGCTACATAATTCAGTTGGCTGTCAGCTGCAGGCCGGCTCGCACGAGTTCCATGCGTAGTGTTGCTACACAGCGCCTCCTAAATTTAAGAGAAAATATCGTTGGGGTTTAGTTTTGGATTTGAAGTAACGTGGTTTCTTTTAGCGCCTGTATTTTTGATTAAGAGGGACGAAAGGCGTTTATTGATAAAAGATATTTATGAATCGCGCTACTTAAATCGATAAAATGTAGGAAAATGATATTTATTTGTCAAGTCATGTATCAAAAAGCTTTGAGCGGTTAGAGCAGTGTTAGTTCTGAGAGAGATGAGATTTAATTTCAAGCCTTAGTAATTCGTTATCTACCTCCTGTTATAGGAAAAAAACCTTTTCCTTAAGAAGGATATTATCAGTTTTTTATTTCTGGCATCGTTTCGATGCAGAGAAGAAAAAGATACTTAACAAGTAAATTTCAAGAACGTTTTTTCCAATATCTTTAAAGGTATATAGGTACAATACAGATCAGCGATCACATATCTGGCCGATTCAATAGGATTGGCAACGCTGAACTAAGTACAATCTCAGCCGGCGCTAACATTATTAGATCCCTTGTCATAAAGGCGTGATCGCTATCAATACAATTCCGTGCGAGCCAATAAATAACGCAGAAAGATGACCAGATTAGTCTAGCTGGCGTTTGGCTTTCTATATAAAGATTTCTCTTTTGCTCTTGATATTATTGTAGATGGGTTTGGCTCTATAATATTATTGCAAAGCATTTTTTTTAATATTGATAACATATTAATCGATAAATATCCCTTAAATATTAAAATAAAACACAATTGATGTCAGAAATTCACTTCAGTATACTCTTAATATCATGCTTCATGAATACCATATTTAAAAATTGATATTTAATTCTGACGATAGTGTTGTGTTCCTGAATGAAGCCAAACTGAAATTGAAGCTTAGTTGTAGTGAAGCACGAACATCACTAGCCCCTTCAATAATTCGCCAGCAAACATTTTGCGTGATGCCCGAACACTGTTTATACTCCGATAATGTATTCCCACTGTATTCCGCTGATTATGATGATTATATTGTTGTGAACGCTTTGCCGAGTTACTGTCTGCTTTTATGAAGTGAACGGCAATTTGATACGGGAATGAGGATAATTTGCTGACTATCGAATGGTGGGTTTTCTAAAGTGAATTTTATATGCTGTGTGCTGCATTTATTGGTTAAAGAAAATCGTTTTTGATTTACATAATTCTGTTTGACCTGGTAAGTGATTTCAATTCTTGCTGTTATTTTTCAATTTTAAGAAATTATTTGGATTTATTTCTATTTGATGACGAATCATTGTTGCAAACCGCATTCCAAAAAGACTAAAGATAAAAGCGATATAAAAAGCAAAATCACTATAAAAACACTTGTTATAACGAGATCATTACTAAAACTGCGCGCATCCAAACTCTGAATTCGTAGGAAACCTTAAAAAAATGTACTAAAAACAGGGCGTTGCTTTGAGAAATGCGGTTGGTCGGCGGTAAGGAAAAAAGAAGAAATCGTTGCAAACACCTGTAGGGATGTGGTGAGATTCCCACGATATTTTCTTGCGAACTGCAGACTGTAGCACCCTGTATAGCAGTCTATACGAGTATGTCCTTGGTGTCTGAATGTTCGAAGTTTACGTAACATCCGTGTTTTGAATGAGATTTTGGTATTTATTTTAAGTACTTCTGGGTGTGAAATTGGACTTGACATGTCTCAATATTTAGGTATCCATTAAAATTTAAGAATATTTCAATATATTTTGCAAGAATCAACAATTTATGTATTGATTGTTAGTGACTTGGTATTACAACTATAGATGTCATGATTTGAGATTTAAGCTCTACATTCTATGCGATTATAAATTTACATTCTCCCACTAGACAAATATATTATTTTCTTCAAAAAGTCCTCAATCACCAAAAAACAAAACACTCCTTTCGAGATAAAGACTCTTAAACAGTGCTAATCAACTCAAGTACTTAACAACACAAATTACACCTAATTTCAGTTCAAACAGACAAATTGGCCACAATTTTAATTCGTCCAATAAATGTCATCATAAATCCGGTCGTCTCAGTCTGAGACGTGTCCACCGCATGCACGGCAGACGGCGATAAATCTGGCGCTTCGTACGCCGCATAAGTGACTGGTGGTTGTCACACCGAACTGTAACATGTGCGTATGCCCTTGGGCAGGGTCGGGCAGGGTTTAGCCAAGGACGACGTTTGCTGCAGTCGCTAAGGATTTCCTAGTCCGGTTAATGGTTTGCATGCCATTGAAGTATTGGCTTAGCTTTTGGTTAGAAACGATATAACTTCAGATCACATCGTTTAATATTTGGCATAAAAGAATTAAAAAAATATTTGGGTCAAAAAGGCAATATAAATAAATGATTTTGCGCAATAAACAAAAAAAAACAAACTTACGATTCATCCGGTTTTACTACGATTAATACACGAACAGTTCCAAAGAAGCATTAAAACGAGATACTGCATCAGATGGTATATTAGCAACTTTCTCTTACACGATTTGAGAAACAGCCGCGGTAGACGTAATAAATCTTGCGAACCACGTGCACTCTACGTCACACGAGCTGACTCATGTTACACCATATAATTTAGGGTGCATCATGTAAACTTGTGTTTAATATGAGCTTTTTACTCGGAATAATGTGGAGACAAACATGATTGTTCCAGGTTTTCAAGTAGTTAGCATAATGGGACTTTGTTGTCTTTTTTGTTTCGCAAGCTAATGTGTTTTTGTTAGGGTGTGCTAGTTTATGATTGGGGTTGTTTCGAAGAAAATCGGTGTATTATGAAATGGTGCATTCATAAAAGTTTTCATCGTCTAATACTTTTACAGTGTATTTTTCTTTCTATGCAAATCAGCAAATTGGAGAAAAATATTTCATTCGAAATGTTAGTTTCAAATAGTGACTAACTTTAATCTGATTTGTCAAGAAATATTAACCAACCAAAGGAAGTAGTAAATAAGGGTCGATTTTGCATGCGCTGTATTCTTTCTCTTTTGCCTTTACCAATGAGAAAGTCGGATTAACTTTAAATTTCTTGCGGTGCCAAATGAAATACTATTGTCTCATCTCCTTTATCTTTCAGTACATGCATTGTCTTGTACGGTGTAACATTAGGACTGTCAGTAGGAACTGGTGCATCGTTGAAGGCGTCTATTGTGACATGACAAACGATTCAATGCGTGCATGGACTCAAGTAACCTCTTGCCGTGAAATATTGCTGGGGGATAGTGCTGTTGACATCCGCAGGCTTTGCTGCAGATTGCTGCTATTGTTGAGGGTTTATAAAAGGATGTACATGAGCTATGAGGTAATGGATGGAGTACAATTTAGGTTAAGAAACTTAAAACACAGAATTTAACCAGTAGAGCTGGTTCTATTGGATGGATGGTTGGTGGGCTGCCCTTTTCACAGATTGGCTAATCGGCCAATTGTGCGTAAATTGGTTTTAGGAAGCGGTAGGTAAAGCTATCCCTCCATGAGCGCAAAAGTTTCCTGAGACCAATTAAGATTATGGAAAATTTCAACTGTTTGTAATATTTTAATAATTTCCCACCACATTAATAAAACACCCACCGAAAGAGTAAAGCGTCTAAAATTTGAAAATATTTATTTCCTACCCACTGCTATAAAACGCAAAGTCGCATAAACAGCAAATTGGAGCTGAATACCGATGACACTAATAAATAATCCCGTGTCAATATCAACGTTGTCCCAACGAATTAAGTCAGCTCCATCAACTATCTCGCTGACTGAACAATATTCAAGTAGGTTACCACATCATTAACAAAAAAATCAATCACGAATCTCCTTACTAAGCATATCCCTTCCCCAATTTATTTCCTTGCAGTTAACACAGGAATTACACTCAAGGCATCTCTATGAATGTTAGTGGGCACTTAACAAGCATCCTGTCTTAGCCAGCAGCAATCTATATTCAGGGTTATGCAACGTTCTATTAGCATAGAGAAGTATGCGTACACGTCACTCCGGTCTTCCGTGGAAGTATGAGATGGTTCATGGATGTAATTATGTGTTTCTTGTTTGCAGGTCTAGTTTGCTGCGGTTGTTTTGAATGTCTGCGTTGAGATTGTTAGGTTACATCTTCGTTATGAAATAATGACTTTCCATGTCGTTGTGCTATTTTTTTAATACAAGAAAATAAGTCTTTACGAATAAGAATACAATATAGGTATTGTGTAGTATTGTATTTTCGAATACAGTATTGGTAGGTTTTTTAAAACAGATTTAATGACATGGGAAAACCAAATAAATTGCAAAATATATTTATCTTTATCTTTTATAATTCCATATGCTGGAATGTGTAAGCTTGAGCTCACCAATCGGGAAAGATATTCGTAATTCTCAAAGATGAGAGCTAGCTAATAAGAAGCCGTAATCATGTATTTCAGATAATTATATTTCTTAATCTGAACCCTTAATATCGCAAGTCCTACTCACACTTGACTAACAATCTTAAATGATCTAAAGAAAGTCGAACCAAAAGTCCGACAACAGCAGAAAACAAATAGTACCCACAACATACCTACACAATTGGTAGGTAAGTACATAATGTAACAACATCCCTACAAGACGTACGTGTCCCGTGTACATGTAAGTGCATGCGACAGGCGGGCCCAATTACCTCTCCGACCAACCGACTGATTGAAATTATATAATGCTTGATTGATAAGCTGATGAGGTATCAATTGCTTGAGATTCGGTTAAGCACTTTACTGTGTCCTGTAGTTATGTCAAGGGATTATTGTTATGGATTGAATTGATAACTGGTCTTGAGGTCTTGATGCGTCTAGACATGATATTTGTTGGGAAGTTTAGAATCCAAGCGTACCTCATTTGTTTTAAAGCGCATAGCTATAGTCAGGAGATGGGTTGTGCTAAACCTTTCTATATCGTCAACACGACAATACACAGTTGTGTAATAATTATATAATAGTTACAGCCATTTAAACTTTACCTACTATGAACTAATATAACTATCGCAAACCAAAACCAAAAAAGACCTCCAAGCTCTGAATAAAAAATCAGACAGTTGACAAAGACAGATCCGACCAAAAAACATGAACTACCAACTGAGCAAAACTTTTGCTAAAAAGACTCAGAACGTCGGAACCCTTGAAGCCGTCATTCGAAAACAAAAACGAACGACAGGCTGATAAAGCAAAAGGTGACTAATGCGAAATCGATGGCACTCCGAATGGGTACGTGACGGCTATCCGGGGACGTGACGAGCCCGTGACGCGCCCGTGACGGGGATAGTTGACAGCAGCTTGACGAATGCCTCGCTAGTGCCCGATCCGTAAATATTCCAGTTATCAATTACGTCGAGTGTTGCGAATTAATGTGCGTTATTGGTTTTGATAGTGAGATCAATTGTTATTTTTTGCTGTGGAAAAGATAGGTTTTATTTTGCGGCAGTATTGTATTTTGAATTATTGTAATAAATTACACCATGTTTTTTTAGTATGTGAATTCAATGTTCATTAAAACACAGTACGATCTGAAGTATCTCCTCATATTTCTAACTTTCATAAATGATGCGATCCAAAACATAAAATTATAAAATCTCCATGACCTAAATACTACAAAAATCCACATTACACAGACCAACATATTTACAAAAGAAATAACTAACATATCCCACTTCGCTGTTGAGCATACTGCGCCAGGTCTAGGTAAACTAATGTGGATATTTAGCTCTGCCGTCCCCCAAGCGAAAAAGCTCACACTTACACTAATAGCACCGCATTAGGATTCCCTGTGTTGAGTATGATTATACACACAGACAATACTAACACTGGATCATTGTAAATAGTAATACTTTTGCCTTTTTTCCTTAACATAACCTCAAAAGGAATAACAATTATCTGATCAAAAGCATCTTAAATTTTAATTCATTCATTACAAGCGGTAAGGGTTGTTACTATGTCATGGTACACAGTCATCATGGTAGGTACATACTGCAGCTACAATCCAACGACGACTGTCAGCGTGTAACTGCAAATCAATAGTCACGTGACAAATGACGCGGACGCCATTTGTGACGTGACGCGCCCGGGACGATCGTATTGCGAATACGACCCGAGTTTACTAAAACTATGTGTGTTTTGTTTTGTATGAAGTTGAACCATATTTTGTTACGGGTTTTCTATTTGATTTGGCCTTTTTTTGTATCTGGCTTTCATTCTGATGAAAAGATTTGTTGGAGGGACTTCTAGGGAATAAATGAATTTGTTTCACGGTGGTTTTCCAAAAAATTAAGCCACATGCATAAAGGCACCCTTACTAAGAACAAGCAGGCGAGGATCACACAGACGTGGATCACACAAATTGTCCTAGGATGATCAAACCCAGGACACATCGCACTTAGTGGGTTTGGTGTGGTGGCCTGTTCCATTTGCTATCCGTGACAGCAAGCAGATTACGAAAGATTAAGTATTTTAAACAAAAAGTAATAAAAGCAATGATTATTGATTAAGACAGTTTTCACACTTGGCTTGATTTTGGATACCAATGTAAAACACTATATAACAGTTTCGTAAATATTTATATTCAAATCACTGAAAAATCTTCTGTTTTCTAACATCATGTTCAGCAAGCCTTCATTTCAATAAACACATCAACACTTCCTCCAGAGATACCCGTGTTCACAGCGTCATACCAGCACCGCCTCATTACGGAGTCAAAAACAAAACTGCACATTAAAATAAACTGCTCTACACACGCCAACTCTTACTCCAACAAAATATTTCCACGATTTTTTTTCAACAACATTATGATAAAAGGGACGTCCTGCACACAGTACAAAAACGTCGCGTACATTCAGGAACACTTTTGCATAATATACGAGTCAAAAACAATACAATATGACAGTTCAAAAAGTGGACTCATAAACATGGACCCGGGTTTTGAATGTGTTCGCGAAATTTAGTTATAAGAACTTATAATAAAGTGGGGAAATTATGGTAATGATCCTTGGCATTATTTTGAACGCGGTGTCACAGGATGTGAACCAATGTTCTAATATTGTAATCGCACGCTTGCTTGTTTATAAAGTTTACTTCGTAAAAATTCTGCGATACAAAAATGGTTTTTAGACGTCTTAATACAAGGTGTATTTTACGTTGATGCTGTGTGACTGAGTCTTATTTACATTTCAATTGTATTAAAGTTATTTTTAACGTTAATGTTTTTGTATTTTCTTTTAAACAATGTTTACAGTGTTACTGATGTTAGTTATTCCCCGTCAACCCTCAACTAACAACTTACTGCCAAATAATAAACTGAAATTGTAATATTATAATATCAACCTATAAAACTGCTCGTCAGAGGCCTCTTACCATATAGGCGTTAAGCTTTGATCACCACATTCCAATATTTAGAATCCAGGTTTCCACGATGTTTTCCTTTGCCGCTTGTCAGTGTCGTCTTAGAGTAATTAATAGTACTTCGAACTTCGAAAAAGTTATATTTTACACCGCTTGCGTTAGGATCAAACCTGCAAAGCGATACTTTTCCGACGACCCACGACACAGACTACACTATTACTAGAAAAATAATAATGTTCCATTTAAAACATTCATACTTTATAGATTGCTGGTTCTCTATTAAAACCTAACTTAAATAGCTAAGCAAACCAGCAACGAACATAAACCATAGTTTCAATACGCGACTCGGGCTATATAAACATATTAGGTCGGCTTGTTAACTTATCTGTTTCACGGTGCAGCATTAAATAGGGCAGCTGACCAAATTCCCTCGGTTTAACAGCGGCTCGGGCATAAGCGCTGTTGACAACGGGCTATTGAGAATCGCCGAGTGATATAAGTGTATAGATACTGTAGTATGGAGTGACCCTTAATTTGTTAGTTAACGAATTTATATGTAATTGAAGTGTCGAGATAAAAGCGAGGAAATTCTTCGAGTGAATAGAGATGATGGCTTGCAACAAAAAGCATCTAAGGCATTTGCCTTCATGATCATGATTTCATGATTATGATGAATCATATGATGGATTGGCCTGTTGGTCAAGGGGCTAGTAGTTAGCCTTGACTACTTTACGGGAAGGGTTCGATTGCTACCTAGGACAAATATTTGCGTGATGAACATATTTGAGACTAGACGGCCTTGTGCGGAAGTCGTGGAATTAGACATTATTATGTAAGTAACAAAAATGTTTGTTAAAGATGTGACAGCATTACAAGTTCCTACTTTTACCTACTTATTAGTGCACGTTGCGTGTCTAGACATCACTCAAGCCTTCTGTTGCATAGTTTGTAATGTACGGAGCTTATAAACTACAAGTTTGATCGTTAGGGTTGTTTGTAGGATGGAAACTATCACGTATTCCATAATAGTTTCATTTGGAATTGTATTGCAGTGCATGAATCTATGAAAGTAGATTAAGTTAAATTATATTTAAGACATCCAATAAATTCAGAAGTGAAGAAAACTAAAACACGAAGTTAATTGCAATGGAGTTTTGAAGGAGTAAAGATAAATCAAGACAATGAATGCTTAAGCGGAATATCATCAAAATTAAAGTGGCCAAAAACCTCTTAAACCACAAACAAAAATATGGTTTCTCATAAAAAAATATCAAGTTCATTGTATCACAATCGTTCATCGCATTTTTTTATTTATCACTACTTAATCACAATCCACTGAAAAGACGAATAAAATCTACGTTCATTTGCTCAAGTTAATGAGCATATCAAAAACTTGTTACAACAAAACTCTATGCTTGCTTTTGATATAAAGAGCTTGTTCTACAAACCGAGTGGGCCTCGGAAACTTGTGTTTGCTGCGGTACATTTGATAGTTGCTTTGTTGTAACATGTTTAATAGTGTAACTAGTACATCTGAAATATAATTGTCGTTTTGCTTTAGTTTTGGTGGCTGTAGTTTTAGTTTGACTGTACGGATAGCCTTGGAGTTCTAAACGCCAAACCCACTGTGCGGGACGTTTTGCCGGTTTAATTATAGCGTAAGCTTCTGTGTAAACCATAATTGATTTTTTGGAAATTAAACGCACCCGTATAGGTTCTAATACTTACACAGTATTAGAAAAATAATTGATTATTCAATGATTTTCTTGAGAATTGTAAAATAGTATCATATCAGAATTATTTATTTTCAAAAACATAAGTATAAATAATACAGGTCTTAAGAGTACATGCCCTTTGTAAAACATACAAATGATTACTAAAATAAATTAGTTTTCTTTTTGTTTTTAATTCACCACAAATTGTAAAATAACTACTGTTACATGATTCGAGTACACATTCAACATAAATGAACAATAAAAATCCACCCCTTGAACTAAAAACCTGCATCCATTTCAAACACACTCTCGTACGTAAAGGCCCAACGTTTGAAATGACGTCGCCGCCACAAAGTTGACTAACAAGACAATGAAGCATAACCCTGCCTCCAGGAAATGTCTCTATTTCACAGAGAGCAAAACCCCCTACCACGAGCACTTAAAGAGTTATTTTTGCGGTTGTGGAAGCGGAACGTCGCGCTACTCGGTGTAGAGCGGCATCTCGTTTCCACTTTAACGGGCTTGCTTTAAGTTTTCGTGGTAGAGGCCGGGAGCTTGGGACCTGTATAACGCTCCAACTTTATTGCTAAATGTTTTATGTTACTGTCACACGTTGTTTTAAAAGTTCGTGTACCCCGATTGCTTGGCTATTGTTATTGTTTGTTCAGATTTGTAATTGTTCGGTTTAATTCAATACAAGTGTTGTTGGATGTTAGTTCTTTTGTTTCTATCTATTTGCGTACAGTGTGTTTTTGTATTCAACTGTTTCACGACTTACATAAAAATACTTTTTTGTGTGGTGCGGATGCGGGGCAGGATTTTAAATTTCAAATAAAATTAAAAAGCTGACCAAGTAGAGAATTTTACCATTTGGTTTTTAAACACCAATAACACTTAATCCACTTTAAACTCTCACACTTGAAACATATATACACACAATACATTTTATTTCACAATGACATATGCCTAAGCATATTACTACGACATTTTAATATCCACAGCCAATTACCCAGTTTTCTCTTCAATTGTAAAAATGCCAACAGCTACCTCCTCACCCCAAGAATACTCTACTCACCTAAGCCGATCTTAATAATCTAATTAATACCTCGATCCCTTTGATTAATACCTACCTAGTTAGTAGGTAATTATCTAATGACGGGAGCTTATCACTGGTCTTTGATTAGCTTAGATCTCTCATCTCTCAGAGTAAAGTGTTATTTCATTGTAAGTACTGTCGGAAAATGATGTAGTAATTTCAGGAAAAAGTATATTTTAAATCTGCAACAAAACTTTCTACAATTTAGTAAAATTACCCTAAACTTAAAAGCTGCATATTTTTGTCACTCTACAAAAAAATAAAAAACGGCAACTCACACACTCGAAACTCAACAAAACAAAAACCAAACTCTTTTCAGATATCTAAAAGAATAAAACGGTTAATCAAGAAAAATAATATAGTCGGCCATTCAAAAGTCCAGTTAAGTAAGTCGGCGGCTATAATACGTAATGAGACCGTGTTACTCGTTTAGTGGTGGTAGTTTCTTTTAACGGTAATATCCTTAGCATTAAAGCTATAATGGTAAGCAAGTGTATGGTAAAACTTCATAAGAGCTAATACGCCAGTATTCCAGCAGATGCTTATGGAAAAACAAACGCTTTTAACTTTTTTTAGTATCGAAGCTTAAGTTCCTTTTAGTTATGCTTTCGCTCGGGTGGATATTTTATAAATGAGATTTATATTATAATATTTTCAAATAAAAACGATATTTAAGTAAAAAATCTATAAATTTTAGAAATAATCGCTTGTTTAGCTATTCGTAAACTCTTTTAAAATTAGATTTTAATTGATTGATAATAAACAATAAAAAAGCAAGGTTATCGGAATACAAAAAATAAGTACTTAATTTAAATTAGATTGCTTAAAAAGTAAAGTAGATACTCCTAATAGGCATATTTTTATGACAAAATTAACCCAAAAAGGCATAGGCAGGCATACATTAGTAAATTAAATTAAAAGAAAGTAACTTGAAAAAAGCTTCCGCTCACGAAATCAACCAAATACTCTAACGCCATCTACCGCCGGCCATAACCATTAAAATAACGCGTTAAAAATCCGCCAAGACGTTCGTCGGTTAGTTCGAAGGCATTTAATTAGTCACTAATTAGTTTTGTCTTAATTTCATTTACTCTAAGTGGAAGTTGAACGTTTTAAAGCGAGAATTTGTTCGCCTATACCAAGGTTTTTCTAAGAACTTCCGCTGTTCGAAAAGAAAAATGAGAAAAAATACAATTTCGAATTTTCAGTGGTGTGTTAATTAAAATATTTTTTTTCTAAATACTATATAATCTATATATCTATACTATATATTCTATAATAAACTACATATTATATCGGAGTAGGTGTATTATATTTTTTTGGATTCTCTGTATTTCGCAGAAATTGTGTTTTTGGCAAAATCTGAACTTTTCTTAACATAAATTCAAGCTGACTAGTAAGCCATTCCCAACCACTCCACAGGCAGTTTATCTCTTAATCGAGAGTACAAACACATTCACAAAGGAGAAATATAATTCACAGCGATACCTACAATGTATTGCTCATAAATTCCCCGCAAGTGCAAAATCGATGAATTTCATACAACAACTTTAGCACTCGGAGTTAATGACGTGTAAACTTTGCAAACTGACATTAATATTGGACGCTTACATTGAAATGTACCTGTTATAGTATGGGATACAGGTTTAAGCGATTAGTGCTATGTTCTGCAAGCGATTAATTTACTTAAGCGACGGCATTCCTAAAGCAGAATCCTAATACAGATTTTGGAGAGCAATTTTGATTACCGGTCAAAGTCGATTAATTTATTTAGCGAAAATTAAAGCGATACTTTCACCAGCAAAATGTTGCCCCAAAAATTAATGTTGAATGTTGGAATCACAAAATATCTACCACGTCTACTACAGCAGACAAACTTATGTTCAGAAACTTAATACCTGCTTGAGCCAAAAGTAAAAATTATTTATGTAGACTTCGCTCTACAATATTTACCTGCATGTGTCGTGACATACAGGCTAGCACGGAGCCGGAATACTAGCCGTATATCATTTGTTTGGGACAAATATTTTTCCAGCTAGACCTACAGGATTCTAGATAAAAAGTGTTGAAACCTAATAGGGAAAAGTTGGTGGTTTACTTTTACATTTAATTCCCGTCAATTTAAGCGGTAGCAAAATATGAATTCTATTTCATTATGATTATAATAAAGGGCAGCACCCCAATAATATGATTTCCGCAATACCTTATTTAACCCTCATCACGCCAAACACGGAAACTTCGACCGATCTTATTTGAATCCCAAAAACGTGGACGTGGTGAATAGGAGGTCCATTTGCCCCATAAAAGTGAATCGATACGTCGACGTCTGCGATCCCATTCTGATCCCAGCACAGAGGGAACACAGATTGAAACCTTATATCTCCAGTATTGACTTTCGAGGGTTTTTTGGGACATGACAAGGGTCGAACTATAATATTGGGATCACGACTGAATTAATTCTGGTACAATGACTTGAATTTCCGCTGTTTTTTGACAATTATTGTAGCTTACTAAAGCACGTACTAAGTCCTTAGCATATAAAATATAAATGAAATGTGAAAAAGAGCATGTAAAAAATTCAACGTCTTTATTAAATATCGACGTATACCTAAGAATATCCCTAAATAAATATTTAATCCAAAAGCCAAGAAAGGAAAATCTTTCACAACTCAACACATCTCAAATCTAGATTAGCTCTACAAATCGACAAATAGATCGATCCGTCATAGTTTTATGACAGTAACAGTCGTACCAACTTATCTGAGGATTAATAATAACTGGCGTTTGCCGATGCATGGTGTGTGGAGATAAGGCCTCGCCCGCCAATAAAAGTAGCCAATCGGACTCGTAAAACTTTATACATGTACGTTGTTTAATCAAACGGAATAAACGCATAGATACTGAGACGTTTTATTGGTCCGTTCGAATTATAACTTGGTACGTGGTTTGATGGTGATTGGAGGAGCACATTGTTACCACGTAGATTACGTTTTGTGTAGGTAAGCATATTATAGGTTGTGTTTTCTATGTTGTTGTAGTAAATTAAAATGTTAAAATAATTCACTTAAATGTACTCTAAATAAATAAATAGTTCTTTCAATAATTATATTCGTTTCAAGAAGTCATTGTAAGAAATATTTTTTTTTACTGTTAGCTGAAGCTCAACAAACTGTTTCTAAGAAATGACATTGACGAAAATTTTAATTACCTCCAAAACATTTCCCAACTATATCCAATCGAACAGAAGAACCAGCCAAAGGCCGACACAAAATCAATCTTAAACCGTTCGCCATTAAAAATCTCACCCAATCTCACAAATCCTATCGCATTGATTAATATAAAGGATAAAGTTAACTGAATTGAAGTGGGCTACTCGACTCTATTCATTACTGTCCATGGAGTCCGCAACTAAATCCGTTCGGATATCGGGTTTGATTCCTCGTTTAAAGTCGAATAGGCCGGAAATCGATTGCTTTGGAAGCTTTACGTTCGAATTGTAGGCGAAAATTGTAGATGTTTGGACGCTGGATCGGACAAGCGAAATTGTTTTGGGCGTGGATTTATTGGTTTATTAGTGTTTTGTTTAATCTTATTATAATTTTATGGGGTGCTTTTTGTTAATACTGGTGTATGAATCAAAATCCTGTGTGTTTTGCGTTTATTATGAGCGCTTTAAGTAAAATCTTTTTACGATATAGAAAAAAAATTCCACGACGGAAACGACTCTGCTTTAAGTGCTTATATTTTTACCTAGGTAATTGTTTGTATATAGCAATTTTCATGTATGACTCAGAGACAGGGCAATTATTAAGCAAGTTTCTTTTATATACGTAAACCATTCACATAAGTGCTTAGAGCAGAGTCGTTGCCACCGTGGAACCGGAGCAGCGAACTAAATACGTTTGTTTTGGTTTGAAAGCTTTTTTTTAATATTTAAGGTTTTTTTTTGTATTAAATTGGTACATAGTAACTACAGATGTGTTTCTTATGATTTTAATCCTATTTGGCAGTGTTATCCATCTAAACCAATGTCTCTGGAAGTACGATGAACTATAGCAGAAATATCAATGTTCTACGTATCCCGCTGTGCTCAGTAGGAAGCTAAGTGCTTCACCACTAACACTGCGGCTTGATACGCTTTTAAACCGTTATTGATATAGTTCCTGGTTACTCTAGATTTCTATTCAAAAAACCCTTTAGTTTTTTTATACTGATGTTAATTGAGCTTTGTGTTTCCTTAATATAAGTTTTTTTTAAATCATTGTTCAATTAAAATATTTGAAATACTCTTTCTTTATTGAATATAAAAAATTTAAAATTATGTAAGAATATAAAAATGGGTGATATGATGGCATGACTATGACTTGATCTACGCCAGTAGAATACATAATAACATGTATGATATGTATTTCCAATTCATTAGTAAATTATATTTCTTGGCTCCGGATAAAAAACAAACGTTCGACTTTGCTTAAAACAGAGAACCTAAAAACACTAATAACACCACGAAATCAACCAATTAAAAACAAATTTCGCAGCCAAGATAATCCACTCAAATTCATTGCTCTTCCAAAAACAAAACCAGCGTTTTCACACAGAAAACCAATTTTCTGTTTCCATCCAGTCTCGTACATCCACAGGCAGTCTGTGCGAACGGAAATAACGCGCTTAATAGATTCGCTTCGGCTCACAAGGGCGCTGACAACTGTATAATCTATTTATGAGGAAAACTGCCCGCCGCCACTGTTTGGGTGCTATGCAGTCCTATGCGTATTTAGTGAGCATTTCGGGAAAGTCTGGTTAAGTGTTGAGGGATTGAGACGTGTAGTTGAGTTATTGTTGCCACTCCTACATCTATACATACTTAGAGGAACAATGACACGTAATACTTAAAGAATTATTTTTGTGAGTGCGAAACAGAGATCCTGTTCTACGCCGTGTAGGTATTGCACTATCGAAGCGAGATAGCGCAATACACGGCAACACCATAATAATATTTTTTAAGACGTGGTGGGAGTTTCTTCAACGCTAATGTCAATCCCAATCGTGAATGTTAACGTTTTGAAAGAGTTCGAAAGAAACCTACATATTTGCGATGAAACTTTTTGATTTTGGTAGTCAGGAAAAATCTTGATTTCAATAAAAAGTGTTTCCTGTCTAACCTATATCGTCCTATATACAATGCTGTTCAGCTAACCACAGGTACTGATCGCTGCTTATCGTCTAATTTTGCAGTTAAGTCTAAAAGTGCTCTATATAAACAATATTACATTTAGCCGTTCTAAACTCCCGTACAAACGTACATGTTGAGTGTGCCCCAAGCCAGAGGTTACACAGCTTCGTTTATATCCAAACTGAATTATGAATGAAAAGTTTTGTTCAAATGCTGTTTACACTCACTTTTATGTATGTTAAGAAAAATATTTATACATATTTGTTATATAAGTATTATTTTCTAGGATATTGTTTATGACTTCCCGAGTACCGAGGTTTCAGTTGCATTTCTTTTTTCAACGTAGGTAAGCGATAGCATAATACATTTTCTCATAATAATACGTACTGTACGTACCGAAACAATTTAATCACAAATTTAAAGAAGGTGCATTACGATTTTTATTTTAGTATTTCTCAATGAGAATAGCACAATTATTGTGTAAGTGGAACATACAATTTGCTTCGTTTTTTAACGTATTAGGAATGCAGAAGCTTCTAGCAATCCGTAAATAAATTAATAAATGAACGCAGTGCAACCTCTGGCTTGTACCGCTCTACCTCTAAATAGGCTAATACTAGTATTGGCACGCATTAACGTTTAAAATTATCGATATTTCAAATATAATTTATGTTTTAGCAGTGACGGTGCGCTGATACTAAATGTATTTAGTTTGCTAATGCGTTCAGCTACCAAATTGTAACTTTTAGCTAATGTAATCGTTTTGAATGTTGTTCATTAATTCAGTCGCTCTATAATTATTAGAAATTCATGGGTTAGTGTTTAGTGTTTGTTGATCGGGATTTAAACTGTATTTGAAATTGTTGAACTATGAATTAACATGGATACAATTGAATGTGTGTTGCTCGATGACACATATATTAAACGTTTAATTTGTAGCTTTATTTATATTCAATGTCTCTTGTAGGTATTTTTTAAAACCGCTTTGACTCGTGGATCTGTCCGTATTGATGTTGGTTAGTACAGTTTTTTTTTGCAAAAGTATGATTTTCTTAGAATTTTCAAACGTGGTAAAGAAATGAAAAAATAACAGACCGAGAAACATTATGAAGTAACACAAATATACATATTAATAAACTAAAAAGCTCTTATTTCATACATACCCAATATTAATTAACAATTGCGAAATCAAACGAGAAACAAAACACTATAAATAAAAGAATAACTTACAATACATCAGCGTGATTAATTAAACACCGGCTCCAAAAACAGGTGAAAGCACTTACCTGAAAAAAAGAGAGGCAAATTAAAAACTCACTCAATCATCAATCAGTTAATGGTGTCCCGGTATTACACTGGCTATATTATGATGATTTACATCTCCAACCTTAATGGGTTCATTTCGATGTTTCGGACCAACGTTTTCCAACTAACAACGCAGTGTCGCACTGTGATGTCATCCTACTTTAATCTGTTAGTGTTCTGTGTCGAGATACGCCACTGTGTTCGCAGCGGGGTTGTGTGTTGATCCCTTTTTTGTTGCGTCTACGTAATTTATGGTAGTGGCGCTATTCAAGTGGAGTCTCGTTGTTTGTTTATTAGTGTGGCGTAGTTTACTGAAAAACGGGTGCTTAACCAACTTGAGCTAGGATTTCGAATGTACAGGGATTAATTTATATAACTTTTTGTTCGGGTACTATTGAACAAAAAGATTTTTATTTGTAATTCAAATCTAATTACAAAAATCTAAAACCATTATATTGTAACAGAAGCGATGTAGCAAGTATTTATCTTATAACTTTTACGTATTAAAAAGGCAGTCAAGCATCGGTCGGGCTCTTGAACCTGGCCATCGATGATCATGGCAACTCATGATTGAGGACTCTAGTTGAGTCAGAAACTAGTTGGGCAGTTCCTATAAATAGGCGTAAGTAAACCGTGATTATTAAATAAAAACAGTAAACAGTCCAAAACACAAATCAAAAGTAGTAAGTAAAATCTCAGCTACTTTCAAACATAAAATATTTCATTCATCCCTTTATTTCAGCTGAACAAAATGAACCTCTAATAAAATTACTCGAACTCGCAATCAGTATTATTTATTTCAATAAAAGTTTAACAGTTACAATCATTTTTCTGGACGATACTGTATCATTGATATGTCGCAATTAAACAGTCATTTCGACCCAATTACTATCAATTCCCAGCAATTCATTACATTTATTGCGCCATTTTAAATCATCTGAGTTTTATTGTTCTCTCGAATCTTTATTTGGTGACCACAATGGTAAGCCGAAGGCAAATAGAATACTTCAATGTGGACACAGATCTTGATAAACTGATACGCATAATACAAAATACTTTTTATCAATAAATTATTAAATGCTACCTAATGAGACAACACATTCACTTTTGTAACATATAGATTATTCGTCACATTTCATAAAGTGTAGGCTGAGCATCAATTCTTACACACGCAAAAGAGGTTTTTAAACAAGTTCCAAAATCAAATGTCAAAAAGAATTCCAGTCAAAAAATTAAAAAAAACAAATGGCGGCCACATGAATTCAGTGCTGAATCATAACTTCACCACCTCGTAGCTTACAAAATGCCGGCAAAACAATGCTAATCAGTACAAATTCACTAACTGCACAAATTCACTATGAATTTTCAACAGCGGTTCGCTAAAGAATTGCGTGCGTCTCCTGATTGGGCTAAATTATGTTTTGAGGAATGCGATTGCATTATTTAATGCACGGTGAGGTATGAAAAACAAGGACAAAGATGTACAGAATGGCAAAAATGATTTTATTGTATAGTTTTATCGGGATTATTATTTTTTTAAAGCCCGACGCATAAAGAGGGGTGTTATAAATTTAACGTTTGTCTGTCTGCCTGACTGTCGCATCATAGATCCCAATTGGATTGAGAAATTTCGATTTCGTTCTTTTTATATTAAGATTGTATGTGATTGATAAAATTCGGTCGAGCCGAAAAAATTGTAAAGGCATGAAAGTTTGTACCGTCGCGTCGGGTTTTTTTTATTGTTTTGAGATTTCATGAGATACATGTTGTTTGTTTTTACTCCATTAATGCTATCTTCTAAAATAGGCACTACTCATATCCATGAACGAATGTGGGTTGCTCCTATGTTTTCTTTCCATTACTGAGTTATAAGCATCAAAACTTTACACTTGAGTAATGGACTCTACAATTTATTTAATCTTCTTTATTCTTTATTAAATCGCTTCCAGTAAATGTATATCACCCGCCGCCGCATTAGGCGCGCTCCGAATAATGATCAGTTTGGTCGAAAATTTTCGGATTTCGTGTAATTGTGATTTAGTAGCCGGTTTGATATGCGATAAACTTATCAGACTAAACAATGGCTACGGAACCGTAGGCTTGCTTTATTAGGTAGTCTGTGATTTAAGTGTTTTACCAAATGTTCTGTGAACATTTTGAAATTGCTTTGTAGAAACGTGTTCTGTTTTTGTTGGTGTATTCGTTAATGTTATGACAGTATTTTTCTTTTAATATCTCAGTAAATATATATCGTTATCAATACTATTAACTACATGACATCTTTTTTTATATAAGCGTCACCATTAATTAAACAATTCTTTTAAAATTCAAAACAGCTACAACACAACTAATGAAAATTCAATCTGTTAACACCATTATCTATACTCTATACTAATATATAAAGCTGAAGAGTTTGTTTGTTTGAACGCGCTAATCTCAGGAACTAGTGGCCCAAATTGAAATATTATTTTTATGTTAAATAGACCATTAATCGAGGAAGGCTTTAGGCTATAAACCATCACGCTGCGACTAATAGGAGCGAAGATACAATGGAAAATGTGAAAAAAAAACAGGTACCTGCCCTGTTTTTTTAAATCATAACTTATAACTTCTACCCACGGGGACGAAGTCCGCGGGCAACAACTTGTATTAAATATAAGGTAAAACTTCTCTTTTCCAATTTCTCTACTCCATCCTTAGAAATTTCATAAAACAACCTGTGTTCTCCCAAGATATAATTACAAATACACTCATCGACAAACAAGTATTTTACGCTTTCATCATTCAAACCCGTCATTCAAAACATCAGAGCATCGCACCAAAAAGTCTCAATCACCGCGTCCACTTTCCAAAGCACATAAACTTCCATCATCGCCGTCCAATCACTTACCTTACACGAAGTCCAAATAAAAACAATACGGCCTGTAATACAGTCTGACACTTAACGCGTATATCTGCATGCATTAGCATACCGGCGAAGCGTGAGCGGGCTGGTGCCAAGTATTCACCGCAACACTCAATTACATCTCATTAAGTATATTAAGTAGATAGTGTTTTCATTGTCCGTTAGATGTTGATGTTGCTCTTGTTTTGGCGTTTGGGGTGGATTGAAAGACCTACTAGACCTACGAGTAGGAAGCCAATAATAGTACATCCCTTTCTCATCTCAAAAATGATTTTTGTTAATTAAACGATTCGAATTTATTTGTACTATATCAAACTTTGTATTCTGATAAAATAGGTTTTATGTTTAATATTATAGTACAATAGTCCCAAACTTACGTGCAAAATTCTAATTAAAAAAAATGATTTATTATATATGTATCTTTCTAGCCATTTTTGGTATCATGGCTCGAATTATTCAATACAGAATCATAACAATTTAAACTACTGCTACAATTGCATTAAAAATCCGTCCTTTTACGTTAATATTTCAACAAAGTAGGCATGCAACAACACACCCCACCTCACCTTTCTGGGAATACTTGACAAAAATATTGACGCATTTTAAGTAATAATTAAAAATTAATTAAACATTACAGTTGTTAGCAAACATTGCGTGATACATATCTCATTATAGTCTTCATACAATGAATCATGCTTAATGTGAGCGACTGACCATACCTATTAGGTAACGCTTATCATTTAACAGCTAAAAGTAATTACATTAAAATTTTTACACGTTATAACGAGAATGACCTCTATAACTCTTCATGGTAATTTGAAATGGGGAAATTGTTCATGGAAAATGTTTTAATAGAAATATTTTTAATGTAGCGCTGTTTCTTGGAATTATTAGAAGGATGATTTATCTTAGGTAAGTTATAGACCAAGACAGATTTTGGAAACTTATCAAGTGAGGTCATAAAATCAAAAGGTCCGAAAAATTAAATATATTGTTCCGAGTCTCGGTGTCTCTGTGCATGTTGGTTAAATGTTTGTGAAATCCCCGCGACACACGGCTTCAATTCCTTAATGCACGACTCATTTTTCTTTACATAAAAAAGCCTAAATAGAACATTTCTAATACGACATAGAAATTCGTTACAACTTCGATTTAGTAACTATCCCACAAGAAGAAAAAAAAAACAGCCGGCATCAGTATTTTTCCAAAAAAATCTGATTCAGTCACGTAAAATAAAACGCTTAAAAAAACAGTCTGAAGTAAAACGCAACATTTTTTCATTTCAATTCCAGAATTGAAATTTAAAATTCTTTATTTGAATACACTCAAACCTGTCAGGAATGTTGCCAGTAAATATAATTATGAAACGTTTAATGTTCTGTAAAGGCATTTACAAACGAAGCGGTCATACTGGCGTTGGGAATGTATATTTAATGCCAATTATAGAGGGAATTAAAATAATAAAAGCCAGTGATATGATTCGCGAAAAATCTCGAATGTTATCCCGCAAAATGTACAAGGATTTTGGCGTAATTACACTCATGTAGCTGAAAATTGTGACTTTATGTCGCATTGTTATTAAAAACCAATTCGTTGGCACTAAAGCAACGTAGTTTATTGTCAATTCACTTTATAGTAGCCGTATTGGCTGATGTCTGGGTGTGGATTTGATACCTAGGTCGGCCAAAGTGTTATTGGATTTTTCAATTAGGGAATTCTCCGTTTGGATGTTAGCCCGCTAAAATGAGACGCTTGTTCTATTTTATATAAGGCTTTTAGATTCGTGAAAAGTCGTGGCTTTACTTTAATATAATACCGGTGCTAAAAATATAAAAATGACGTATTTCTAGGAACCGAATATCTAGGAATTTAATCCTTGTGGTTTCAAAAACTTTCAAATCACATGCAGCCTCAGAACATTGCATTCGTGGATCGCGCAAACGCTTCTGCTACGCGGGGGTCGAACCCGTGACACGTGCACAGGAGGTTTGGCGTGGTGACCTCAACCACCCGTCTATCGATGCTATAATCCCACCCGTTAATAATTCAGTAGAGCTCCAAATGATTCAAACAATTGATACTTATTAAAACCCTGTACTACAATTTAGGAAACTACATTTCGGACGACTACTTCCTAATCGTTACACAATACTTTTAATACCCAGTATCAAAGCTGCAATCTACAAACTGAAAGACCTACATACTTTCTATTTATATACGAATGTAACTGCGTAATGAAAAATGAGATCACCACCGCATTCTGTCGGCCAGTCAAGCGTATATAATATCTTATTTGTAGCTTTCATTGAAGATATATTTTTTGAGAACACATTTGTATATCTATTCGTTCTACAATTATGTCAGTTACAGTCTGTTCCAAGTTAAATAGATGTAAATAAATCATTGCAGCAATCATTTTCATAGTGGTCTTTATGATGCTAGAAGATGACTACTGAGATGATTGGACGAGTTTGATATGGGAGATGAACTTACACGTAATAGAAAAGAACAAAAACATACATTCTTTTTCAAATAAGAACGATTAATTCCAAACTTTATGAAATTTATGGGACCTAAGGACAGCTATAACGCGTTAAATAACCAAAATAATCAATAACATTGGTTCCTCACCAGCAAACATAAAAAAAAATAAACAAATATTTACAATAATCCAGAACCTCTATTTAGAAGCTTGAAAACTGCCTCATCATACAACAACTGAACAGAAGACTGAACAGTACAAAAAGTAAGGCAGAGAGACCAAAAATCAACAAAAATATTTACAGCAAAAATCTTATTCCGTGCATAGTATTTATTTGCGCAATTCGATAAAAACACTTTCAAATATAAAAGTCACAGTGAGTGTGAAACTTATAAAATCGCTTTGGTAACTTGCAGTAAATTTTATTTCAATTCAATTTTATTGTTTTGAGCAATATTTCCAATTGTATAATTTCAAACAAGATTCTATTTACTGTGTAAATAAAATTTTCAATTTTATTGAACGCGACTTTATATTGAAAACTTTGCATAAGAAAATTGGTTTTACGATCGAACAAAATCAATGGCGTACGTTAATCAGTATAGAATCAAAGGTAGCATTAGAACTCGCAATTTTGGTGTTTGAATTGCAGAAAAGTGCCTAAATAGTAAGTCGAAAACACACTTGGTTCATAACAAAAAAAATCTTCAATGTCCAAAAAGCTTGATTTAGGGCGCTTCAAGCAAACTATGTATAACAACGATAAAATTAAAGCAGACTTTTGACTACGCTGTGACTAAACAGAAGCTTGAGGTATGCAAGTTTAATCCTAAAGTTGTAAAAGTATTAATGACATTTTCAATGTTTTCTGTACTTTGTTAATTATTCTAAGAACACACTGACAATCGGTGAAGGAAAGTACATCCTGATGATACCTGGATTCCAATAACGGAATCTAAAATCCCCAATTCGCAGTGAGCTAGCATGGTGATCAGAGCTCAAAACCTTCCCTACATGGAAAGTGGTCTGTGCCCAGCAGTGGGATGTATTGTATTATAAATAGAAAATATTATTCCCCTAAAAGTACCGAGCATCATACTGATGTTACGACGATACCATCCACTGCCGTCTGTAGCCGTAATATCATCGTAAAATGTAAAACATTCAGAAGTGGTCATCTCAGATCGAGTTACGACAAATACAGGACTGTTTTGCAAGTAATTGCTTGATGTAATATGGAGCATTGCGGCAACATTAAGTATCTTGTAATAGCATTTTATAGTAGCTGAATATTTTAGACCGGTTTTATGCTTTTGAAATTTTCGAGTACTGTCTGAGTAATTATATTTGTCTCGTAGACTATGTTTAATGTCAAGTGATATTTTCCGCAGCAAAAAGGCAAGTTTTTTTTTAATATACTACTTTTAATGTAATTTATCACTCCTACTACTACCTTCTGTGTCTATTGTTCTATGATGAACGGATGGCAGATTTCAGATGTATTTTTTTGGTATAACCATTCTTCCCAAGCTTAAAAAACTATAGAACTCCTCTGTCAAATACGACTCCTTCAATGTCGTTAACCACAAACACATCAATCCATCTAACTCACATTCACAAGCTAAACATAAATAAATTGGTGTACTAGCCTAGAACCCTACATGCAGCGTAATTACGGCATGTTGACCTACACTAACGAAGGATTACTGTACACAAGTCCTCGACGAGACATCTGCAACATAAATGAGATAGGAAGCTCTTCTTTGAAAGCCGAACGCTAAGATGAAGTTGAATCCTCTTGAGCCACGAATAGAAATAACGTGTTAAAGAGGAGTGAGGTTGTGGCAGGGGTACTGCGCTGTCAATTAGATTGACGATGAAGTTTTTGTGAATGCAGTTTCTGGGATTAAGGAAATTAATGTAAAAGAAAATGTTTACTTGGGGCTATGTCTTACATATACCAAAAATCATATGTTTTCTTTATTTAATAAATAACTAAATCAAACATTTTAACACTTCACTATGGTGCAAGCCAAGGCAGTGTCATAGGTCCTTCAAGTTTATATTAAAAATAAAGTCTCTAAAGATAATCTCAGAAACCAGTTACTCAAAATAATAATATTAAAACAACTCAGAGAAACAAATAAATCATTAAATGAAATTTAACACGAATTTGTTTCACTGGCAGATTCCCAATTAAATATTTAACGACTGAATAAAAAAATCATTTCCCGGACATAATGTGTCTATATTTCAAACAATGTATTTCATTTTAAATCTGTAAACGCTCGCGTATTTACGGCATTCGAAGCGACGCCAGATGTATGTTAAAAATGTACCAATAATTTTTATACGGACGAAATATGATAGTACGAATGTATGCGAATGGGATAACTATCAATATTTGTTTTATTTAAATTTGAATTTGTGCTTAAATATTATCGTTTCGGGTTTATGTTGTATTTTGTTATGGAGAAATTGTTCTGAGGATGTTTTGTTTAATGTAGGATATTATAATGCCTTCTTTATGATGTGGAATAAGTTCCCAGTAACGAAGCAGACATTGAAAACATGTTGTATAATATATCGAGTTCGAGCATGATAAACTGCAAATATCAAACATGACTCAACAAGGCAAAAGTATACATCAATACATAATTATAAGTCACTCATTTAAATCAACTCTTCTCTAAATCCCACGGAAACAAAGAACCAATCACCCAATCATCTGTCCACAAATATCTCATCAACGTCAAGGCCGTCATAATTCATGACGTCACAAATGATATACGCCAATGAAAAACGCAGCCATAATGTTTTGCTTACAGAAACAATTACAGGGAGCAGGTGGCTCTCCAATAACTCATCGGATTTAAACCGCGGTGGGACTTGCATGCGTTCTTTTTGTGTCTGGCTGTAAGTGAATATTAGCATCTAAATAATGGTATTTACGTATGTGATTTACACAATTCTCATTATTTTTTCTCTGTTCCAAGCTTCCATACTTTTATTGGTTGGTTTGCGTTTTTTGTTTCCGAAGTCACCTTGTGTTATGTTGTTGTATTCTTTACTTGGAAGATTCAACGGAATAAATTTACCATCGGACTATTAAACCTTAAAAAACGATGACGTTACTTTAAACTATTTGACACGTAATTGGGTATCTTCCTCTAGCATTTTTGTCCAACATCATGACACGAAAAAAGAAAACAATAGGAGCACAATTCCAACTCATCCTCTTTGGTACAATTAGGTATACATCCTCGTGTATAGTTAAACGGATACTTATGTATCCTGATCCCACCCTCAAGTAGAAAGTTCTAAGGGATCGCACCCAACTTCATTATGAATTTATATTCACTCAATAGCTCTTACTTTTGGGACTGAACTGTACTTTATCAATCCCTGAAATGTTTTGGAACTGTTTTAGTCGGTGAGGCTTTTGTTCTGAACTGAACTAGACTTCCGAATTCAGACAACTTTGAAGAACTTACGTCATTTAATCCGCAAATAATTTGCTCGACGAAGTTTAAAAAAAAACGAATCGGCAAATTTCGGGTACTTTCAATATGAATCATTTATCAATCATGTAGTTTATTACACACTTAAGCAAGACACAACATGTCGTAAAACCTTACAAAGTAACTTAGTTATAAACCATTCGAAAACCCAGTAAAGACAAATACAGACCGTTATAAATGATAAAGCAAGCAAGGAGTCTCAGAATTAACTCCACAATTCTTTTACGCCAGCATTATGAAAAATATCGCCCCAAAACAATTTAGTAATAATAACGTATTTCGTTAAAATCTTCCTATTATTTTCTTTTGATGTAATTTTTATAAGTGCTTTGTATTTTTTTGTTTCTTTTTCGCCTTTGAGATGTTCATGAACCGAAAAATTAAAGGAAAAATATCGTTTGTGTTTTGTTTTACTTTGATTATCTACGTAGCCTTAGGCGAATTCTTTTCGAGATAATACCTAAGCATGTGTCTAAGCAAACTGTGATTTAATTGGATCAGTACAAACAGTATCTATTTGGTTTAGGAAATTAGCTTCATTTAGTTTAATAAATATCTTCGTATCAACAAAATTTTCAGTAGTTTCTTCTCTTGCAATTTCAGCTTAATTTTTGTGTCAAAATTATCTTGGTTCATAATATGGATTAGCAAGATCTTGATTTCAAAAATCTGTCCTAGCTTAATATTTTCTAAGCAAATCAAAACTCTGCCTTTAAACGTCTGCCCCAAGTTCTTGAATAAATAAACGTTTGTTAAACAAGTTTTTTCTGAAACTAATGAAATTTTGATATCCTGTCGCAGTCTGGACCAGTGACAAAGTTGTTATTGGTGACACACAGGCTTTCAAGGCTGAAGAATAAGGTGACTTTTCGAGTTCTGCTGTCTGTAATGACTTGGAATATGTGAATGCGATGATATTTACGTTTCATAAAAAAGTGGGGAGAGAGAGAAAGAACACTTATGATGTTTTCAGGTAACTACCAATAGACTAGTCAGCTAGCTGAAAACTGATTAAGATTTGTTGGAAAACAAAGCTCTTAAAAATATTTTATGTAACATAAAAACTTTTTAAAGTCACGCAGTGATGACGAGTCTTGTCTTATTTGATCTGTTTTTATATTAATGTGAGAAAACGTATGCACAACCCTCACAGTGTCGGCCACACTTTACCTAATAAATAGTAACAGATGGGCAACTGAACCCTTCATTTAGTTGTCCATATTTCGCACTCGTCTATCACGGCGGTTAGCCAAGCGCCCTATTTCTAACACTAAATTATTCATAGCCTTGAAGGCTCCGCTAAGTACCAACCGTTCCAACGGCAAGCGGGGGGTTGAATCTCACCTTGTTATAGAACGATGTTTTCTTATTACTATCATTATAACTATTAAACAATTCATGACTTTGATGACTCTCATGACTGTATCCATACATTTCTATCAAATTAGAGGCTTTTGTCTAGCAGTGGAGTGGGTAAGACTTACTTGATAGATTGAAAAAATATGGAGGTCACAGGTTTGAAAATGAGCATTTCTTTCATGTAGCAAAACAACCCCGAACAACCTTGTGAACTTTGTTTAATTAAACGCAACTTTTAGCTTACACTAAACCCACATAACTTCACAACGTACAGAATTACGAATCGGGCTAAAACCAAATGTGGTTAGATTCAACAGCGGCAAAGGTTGGTTGACTCGTGGTGATATGCTCACAAATATTGCAACGACAAACATTGCGTTCGCGATAAGCTTGCAAACATTGAAATAAACACGTTCTTGTTATATGTGGTTTTGAGCACGCTTGGAAGATTCCTTGGTACTTCGTCACGTCGAAATGTAAAGACACGAGCTCATACATTGTATAGAACTCGTCAAACAAAGTTTGGGGATAATGCAAGAGATAGAAAGGGATCAGGGGATCGGTAGTTCAGGAAATGTAATTTGCAAGGATTCTGTTAAATCCGATGGAATTGAGTTGGTGTAAAATGTTGAAAAAGTTAATCTGAAAATTTTACACGATCTGTAATGGATAATTTGTACGAATTTCTGAAAGCGTAGCGCAAGAAAAGGTTGAAGTATGGATGGACGCTTCGTGAGAAGGAATGAACGGAAAATACGCATTGCGCTGACCTTAAATCCGCCTTCAGACCTGGCTTTTTATAAACACTTACTGAATTTCTTGAATATGCAAATAATGCTTTTATAAAGCGACCTTTCACTAGTTTTTTGTTGTACGTTCACACGTTTCAACCCAAAAATGAATTAGTTACCAAACTGGTTACTTATCTAAAATTATAAAAGTTTTCCGCTCAGCCAGTCAGGTACTTAGCAACAACGTGAATCGAGCCATCAAAATTATAATTAATAGAGCGCGACCTAATTGACCTCTAGCGGGGCTTTAAATTAAATATAAATATTAAATTGAGTCCGCCTACTCAATAGCTATTACCTTTACTTAAGATGATGTTTGGGCTTAACGTGGCTTAGTTTGTGGAGATACCTCATTGCATTATTATGTAGGTATTAAAAATGTAAATCGTCTTAAACGAATGTCCTTAAAACACCTAGGAACAAATGAGTCTTGAGATGCTGAAATATATCAAGGAATTTACCTTTCTATCGTAAGGTGTTTAGAAACATTCAAGTCACACGCAAACTCAGAACCAACCTTCGTGGATCACACAAATGTTATCATCCTGCGCGGGGATCGGACCCTCGACACGTCGTGGACAGTGGGTTTTCTATTCGGACCTGCACCACTCGGCTAATAGTTTAAATAAAATATTTAACAAAACAAGTTCAACAGATCATTGTCGTAATCTCATTAATTCAGAACTTATTCTTGGCGTCTATTAACTCAATGCCGGTACTATGATCTTTTAAAATACCACGATCACCATTGCCAAAACGTCGCATTACTCTGTGGATAGCGACATTTCACTTCGACTGTTGTCTCGTAGTAGGCAGGCAGGTAAGAGTAAATTGCTTTTCAAACATGCTTCAGCTATAATAATGATCTATATTTGGAACTTGGATCATACATAGCAACAGTACATTTTCGAATCTGTTTTTATACCGTTTAGACTTTGCTTGTAGTCTGCCAAAGATAATAAATAAGAGAAGCTATTGTTGAAATGCGTACATCGATGTTTGTTTAATTTGCGATGTGGTTTTACATGACTAGATAGTTTTATTGATCCATTGATACTGCGGGAGTATTGAACAAAGGGATTCCTTTCTTAAATAAAAAATAAGCTATTAATGATAAACGACAAAGTATTGCTTATGTATTTAAATGTATTCATTATACTCCTATAATAATACTCTTTACTGAAGACGAAGTAAATAGCATGTAGGCACAACAGAAACAAGCAAAAGTTATTTTGAGCAAACAACCAAAAGTTCCCAACTCTAAACATAACTAGACAAAGAATATTAAAACGAAAACCACAATTCCATTCCAAACCACAAAAAAGCTTATTGCTTATAACTAGAACGCTGTAAATGCCAAATTCAGCTCATAAAACAATTTAAGAAACTTCAAAAAAAGGAACATCAGAATAAATATTTAAAACATGCTCAGACGTGTTGTTTCTTCACTGTGAATGGGTACTTTGCTCATAAAGGGTGCCAGATACCGCGTGCGTACGTACTTAAGCCTATTTAACATAAATAAATAATACCGAAGGCAGTTTTCTCGGATTTATGTGTCCCGCAGTAATTTTTGTAGAACCTTAATTGAATAAAGAAGTTGTTTCGGAGACCAACAAGCCTACTGATGTTGTGAATGTTTTTCTTAGAACTAACGTGGAACTTTAAAATGAGTTTGCTCTAAATTTGAGATGAACTTTAGAACAGATCTAGGAGTAGAACGGTTTTTAGTGAAGTAACAATCAGATTGTGACTTTGACTTACATATTTAGAGTCACTCTTTTTAAATTGGTTCTAGAACATATATTCCCGCGTCAATGGTTTCTTTTCTTAAAAATCTGGACTCTCAACAATCTTGGTTACAGAGATCCGCTTGTAAACCGGGCAAGTGCGAGTCGGGTTCGCAACACCAAACTTTAAATCATGGCTTTAGCAAATGTAGCTGAACCTCGGCAGATATGTTCATCATTTGCGAGAAATTTTAACCATTGTAACTGTCACGGTTCATAACATTCAGCATGGTGACAGACGGACGAATAGAAAACGGAACCTCAGAAATCTGGTTTCACATCACCCTTTTGTATGGAATTCTTTAAATATAGGCCTAGAAAGCCATGTAATAATGATCAAATCTATTCAAAGATAAAACTTCTTATTACATTTTAATATAAGGTTTTACGTCTTGAATAAATAGTCTTTGTCCACTTTGGTACTCATAACATTGCGATTAGTATGCAGCAATGCGCTCTGCATCTGTGCCTTGAATAGATTACACTACAATGCAGAGATGAATATCAATAACTTTAAGATTACATTAATTATGCTTTACTGTAATTAAATACCTAACAATTAATTATCACAATTCGATGAAATGCATTTTTAGCCTGTAGTGTCCCATTCCTGTTCAAAGGTATTTTATTGAAGGTATTATTGTTTTTCTGACACAATATGTACTATGATAGAATAAAATATAACAGTTTATTTTCTAAATTTATTGAACGTTCGTAAATTAAACCACACATATTTCTAATATTTTTTCATTACACTCATCACTCTTTTCAACATTGAGCTCGTAAAAGTCGCACATCATCAACGTTATTAAAATTCTCATCTATCAAACTACACAGAATGGTCAGGCCATAGTTTGACCATATAACGTCATGGCCGACAAGCCACAGAGGCAGCTAATGGACTCCGCTACTTTAAAGTTTTAACGATCTTTACTTAGAGCTAATGCTGGTTTACAAAATGTTCGGGCAAATGGTTCGTACGTTAAACTTCTAGTAAAAACAGCATTAGTTTGTAAAAAAGCAGAAAGCATTACTTAGTAACGTGATGTGCTTGGGTGAAGTGTTAGACTGAGTTTGAGTTGAACTGTCGTGTTTATTTAGATTTTTTTGTACTTGCTTAGATGAGAAATTCTGCGTGCTGATATATTATGACAATTAGGAACCCGTATTTTTTAGTATATTTCAATGCGACTATACTTAGTTGTTGGGGATCCACACAAAAAGGGTGAAATCAAAATCGATTTTAAGAACATAAAACAAATCAACTATGGTGTCTTTTCAGCGCATCGTAAAACATATACCGTAACCGAAAATAACTTAATACCAAAATAAAGTACGAACAATGAACTTCGATTCTTCAACATCTAAAAATAAACGTGAAAATTTTAAACCTCTCGAAGTATGTTCAAACTCCGAAGTCACGTGTCCGCATGTAATTCAGTAGGCTCGATACTTTGAAACTCTGTCTCTTTGGATAGGCAAACTTCGATTAGAAACTAAGCCTGGGGCGTACCACCTCACCCAGTAAAACTTTCGTCGTCGTGGAAAAGAGAGAGCACTCTACATTATGTATTGCACCATCTCGTTTCCTCTTCTAAGAGTTGGTAGGCTGGTTTGCTCCTGAGTTTGACAAGTAGATTCGGACTTCATGTTGTAAAGAGTAATTGCATGTGACTTTTTTATAGTTTGCAGTTGGATGCGGTTGCGAAAGTTTTGGCGTGATACTTTTGGGAATTTGATGGATGTGGTTATCGGGAGAAGTTGGGAAGAGGTGAGTCTGAGGTTTTACTTTATATGTGCTTTGGACATAGGTTTTGGTATAAAAGTTTTTGCTGCGATAAGTTGCGGTTTATACAATTTGACAACAAGTCACATCATTATCACCAACATCATTAAAACCTACTGAAAAAACAAATTATTCCTTTTTTTGGTAATTATTAATATGAACACAAAACATAATCTCTCTTGCAACAACTTATAAATAATCAAACACCAGCAGATCTTTATAATGTCTGATAGTATATTTCACAGTTAATGTTTAGAGATACATATCCAGTTCAAAATGCTAGTTTTATCTGTAATAAATAACATTCAAACACAGTCTCGTAGACTGAAACCAAACAGTCCAACTGATTAATTACGGAGCTCGCTTCGCTAGAATAAAAAGACGTATAAACAAATTTAACGTAAAACTAATCGATCTCCATCCTTTTATTTGTTCTAGAATGTACGGTGTCTAGAATTAAATTCCTTTTGAAAAATAGTTGCTCTGGGAAAATAGTAGTAAATGGCTCTGAGGTTACGATTCTTTTGTTTCTAATATATTTGTGTAATTACATTTTTTAAATGAGTATTTCTTTTATTCAACTATATTATATTATATTTGTGTAATATTATAATCGGTTGAGCTAAAATAACAGTACTTCGAATTCATAACTGTGTCCCACTTAGGCATAACATTGCTCTATCGTTCCTTCTTAGGATGTTTTCGTTGATGAATTGAAACTACTTTTCATAAAAAGGTTTTATATGAATGAAAAGCTGTCTAAAGAAAGTCTATTAGTTAAATATCACGTAACTATGACCTTTACGAAGTTCGTTAGGTCTTGACCTTTTCACATGAGTCTAAAGCACATGTGAAATAATTTTACACAAATAGCTACAAGAAAAATATATCAATACTAAAACAATACAAAACAATAAATGTATTCCATCGTTTTGTTAACATACATAATGTATTATGAGCAGCATAACAAAACGGCAATGTAACGTGGAATAGATGTCAAATAAATTCGTTCGTCGTAAATCTTTCTTTGATGTATTTTACGCCGAAATATTATTTGCGGGAGACTAAAATGCGGTTCCAGCCTTGAACCAGCGATCGATTTTGTAGAACAATAGTCGCCACAGATAAGGAATTTCGATTGCTTAATTATAAGGCGCTATTTACGTAACTGAAAGCGGAAGTATGCTCGGATCTCTTCAGGTGTAGAAATTTTTTGAGGACTGTATGTTTCTGCAAACTATGGCACGATGCAATATATGTGTGAGTGCTCAACAAAAAAATTGAAACTCCACGTTTATAAATGTCACTCCATTCAAATTTTATTAAAATCAGTCCAGCGTTTTTATAGTTGTAAATTCATCGGGTTTGATGCTACACTGAAAATTACGGCCTCTGTTGGGTTTTGTAACTCAATTTTCAGGCACTTCCCGATAACCGAAACAAAAACTTACTTACTTAGAAGTCACAATGTCTACCTAGACTCAATAAATAAGTAAGCACGAAGGATGTTGTTGATTTACTACGAATCCTAAATACGGATAAGAAGGGATTTCACGAAATTTGACGTCTAAAAGGTGAAAAGGGAGTTGAAAGTTTCAAGGTTCGGCGTTACGTAGGCGTAGTGTACGTAAAATTATAAAATACATGGTTTTCTAACTTGAGACCTAAATGAAGAGAGATATGATTGAAAATGGCTTGAACGTCTGAGCTAATAATGTCATCCCTTGAGTTAGAACACATTGAGCTTTACTGCTTTGTTAATAAAGATTAAAGTTGTATACAAAGGTCGGTTGTTACTTCTTTCATTCAGTGTAAAATGTCTAAATGGATTTCTTTCTGTTTGCATAAGTTTTGACTAAAAATTCAACAGTTTTGTGATAAGATGACGTCACCTTGAAAAGCAGTTTCATGTTTTACCGGATACATAAAACAGATTGCCGACATAATCATCCACATTTTTACAATTATCATCATCAGCCCGCTTAAGTTTACTGCTGGACATAGGAATCTTCCACTTGCTCAAGGCAGTAGGACAAGGCCTTCACTTGGAAGTGAGAACTCAAAAGTCAATTAAAAAAGAACCTTTCTTTTCAATTTATAGCCATAAAAAACATACGCATGTCTAATCTAGTCAAACTCTTTCACAGGTTAATAACATTAAAGCTGGCAAAGATAAGGTTATCAATGTAGAGCATTGAACCACTAGGATAGTCCTCGAGATAAAATTAAAAGTAGAGGTTTCAGCGTTTCATAATCGTTACATCTTGAGACTCGTTCGGGTGGAATTTATAATGACACTTGGCATAAATTGAGGGCACCACTCGAACCCCAGCCTGTTTATGTGAGATAAAAGTATATGACGGTATCCGCGGCCCCCGACTCAGAGAAAAATATTGAACATTTGGGATGCACCCCTTCGCGAAGACGCTTTGATATCGGTGAGCAAAGAGCTGGTGAAGTTTTATTCCTGACTTAAAAGTGTGAGGTTCTTTCGTTAAACATATTTAAATTTGACTAGGGACTGTTTTTGCTACGGTTTCCTTTTTCTTTGGTATCAACAATGTCATATTAGTTCAAAAAACTGGAAATAGCTACACATTTTACTTCAAAATGTTGTTTAAAACGGAACTATCAACACTGCTTACATTAATTTGATAAATGAACACCATAGCATGCTGTCACACTTTGTAAACCATTGGCTCGACGCACGCTGGATATTCCACGCATACATCATAATGACACTTAATTAAAACCCATTATTTACCCAGCAAACATTAACATGATAATACATTCGCTTCCATTCAACTTATTAACGCGAAAAAACTGCCGACTGGAAAAAAGAGCGAAGCCGAAATTCCCCGATTGTGTAAACACAGACGATGCCAGAAAAACACAAACAGACACGGGCCAATTTTACTTAGTAGTTAATCTGTAATTCGTGATTCAAATCCCCGGCGCGGTCGATGCGACACCGCGCCTATCCGTTTAAATGGACAGAAAAAAACGAGGTGTGGTCGATTCGACCGGCGGGTATCGGTTATGTAGCAAGCGGTCAGCGTGACTATTTAAGAAATCTTTGTCTCGTTAATGAAACCACAGTAAATCGCGAGGTGTATTAATCGATCAATCAATAAAAATTTTGCAAAACCTTCTGAGCAATGAATGTTACGATGGTAATTTTTATTTATTGTTCACGCATAGCGCTGGTTGTAAAGATTTTTCATCTATAAATATTACGATTAATTCACCATACCTCTCTTTAGTTTATATTATCAAATATCTCATAATTAACATTATCTCATACTTCATAAATTTGTCCTACATCATTATAATTATTAATAGTTTCAAATAGCCTAAAAGCGAGCCATACAGTGTCGCTATATTCATCACTTCCCCACACTCCCATTTGATCGACACCACACAAAAGCCACAACAATTTGTCGCTCCATATCACACCGAGCCTTTACGTGTACATTCAGACTGCACTTTGCGGTGTTAGAAGGACAGAACACGCCATTGGGGATCCGCAAAGCCAAATTGGACTTGGGGACCGGTCACTTGGCTCGTTCCGATCGACTTGTTTCTTTAACTTAACTGGAAAATGTTTTAGTTAACATATAAACAGATAACGAAGTACTACATGGAAAAACACAATTTGCCAAAATAGCATTTCAGCATCATTAGCATCATGAACATTTGTTTCGGGGATTACTCCCAATGTGTTTATGGTAATAAGGGTATTTGTTATGGCAGCATTCCTGTAAGTATCGAATGTTTCTAAATTGAATTTTGCCTTTGTAATTGAAAATTCTCAGCGTTTTGGACATTGCTGTGGGTCCATGTTAATTTAATTGCTTGCGTATCGTTATATTTGGACAGTATTTAAATAATGTTGTTGAAATAATCTACCTGTTTAGTATACCATTGGTTTTCGTTTGTACAGAGTGCGGTTCACATTGAAATAGTCGTTACAGCTTAGAAGGATCAATTTTGATGTTTGACATACATTGTAAATTTTATGAACTAATAACAAATAGTTGTGATATAGAGGTATCTTGTAATATTGCATAAGTATTTTTTTCTAGACCGATACCTTTCTAAATTGCATTTCAAATACAACCGAAGCATTCATTCCATTCTACTTAAAAACCGGTTTCGAAAATTCCCACTTCCAGAATTCCGCTTCATAATTGAAAACGGAACAGTCAGACAAGTTTTCAATACAATTCTTGGGAACACGTACTATAGAGACGTACTCTGGGGGTTGCACCGTAACTCTATACTCGGAACGACTTCCAGATACAAATGTTGCGACGCCACCTCTACAATACACTTTTCCTGTTTTACTATCCTATATTGTCCGATTCTCGATCTCAGTACTGTTCTCGTTGAAAATCGTATTTCTATTTGCAAGCAATATATTTTTATTGAAATTTCGTTTTGAACGATTCTTTGTTCTGCATGGGATTAAATGTAGTATTGTGGGTTTTGCATATGTTGCATTAAAAATGTGTTTTTACGTTGTGGGAATTCTGTTAACATATGGGTACTAGTCAGAAACGGTATTTATGGATAAACCATAACATTGTGAAAACTTGAAAACATTTTAAGTGATATATGACAAGAAATACGAATTGCAGAAAAAATCGAAACACATAATATATCTGCTTTTTCTTTTTCCTCCAATATGAAAAACAAACAAACAATATGAATGTCAATCGTAATCCAGTTGGACCGGCCTGGGAATTCAACCCAAGATCTCACGCGCGATTGCGTTGCGGGACAACAAAGCCAATGCCACCGTCACGATATGTGTATAATGTATGATTCGAGCATATCTGCCTTCTGCAAATATATTTGTGAATCGTCCTAATGTAAGAAAACTTTAGTAAGTCATCTTTATATAAAAAAAAAACAGTTATTATCACGAGTAACGATGTAGAAGTAATTGACCGTAAGGAAAACCTTTTTGATTAATGGTAGTTAATTTTGTTGACATCCAAGGCTAGTTCACGCTCAAAAAACACAACACTTAAAACTAAACTTGTTAATGGTTGTACTGGCGTTGATTACTGGTAAACAGCAACACGCTTTATCGATCACGTACCGCAAGTGCATAAGCTTGTTGAGGACAAACATAATAACACCGAAGAAACTCAAAGAACTTGTAAGATAAGCAGTTCCCGTCCCAACAACAAACAAAAACTAAAGAATATTCAAGTACAATCTCCGATAGATAAGTTTGAAGAAAAAAATGATGCCTCTTGCGACGGTCCTTCTGTAGTTCACCAACATCTGGGACCGAAGCGGTAAATTGCACCCGAGGGATGTGTCGATTCAGTTATACTACATTTGTTGCTTACCCAGTTGTGGCACTGAGATAAATAGGAAATAGCTTTTTATCCGGCGTTCAGTACATCTATTGTGATATAAAAACATCTGACGGCATTGACTGCAGAATTTCTTTTGAATTTTTCTTCGGCAGTCTTAAAATTTTCAAGGCAGTTTTCCGTGTTTCTTAAATCTCTTAAAATTAAATAGGGTTGTTAGAGGTGCTTGTATCTACCAAATAAGTGCTAACTGCTTCAGTAAACACACTTTCAGTAATGACGTCCCATATTGTGAATGACCGTATAGAGTCATTCAAGACAGCCTATAAAAGTTCTTATGGGCTCTCTTACTTAAAGACTCCCGGTATGTTCGGTCGTTTGACAGAATTACCGGAATCACTAAGTTTAGGAACTCTTTTCAGCGTCTATAGGTACTAAATCGTAAAAATGCTTTGGAGCATGAGAGTCGTTAGCAACCGCCAGTTAGCAACAGCAAGTCGTCAGGGTCTTTAGTCATTCGTCATAGGAGAAAGAAAAGTCTGTCAACACATAAATCAAAAACTATATTTAAATGAACAAGACCATTTCTTAGAATTCTATATTCTCCTGAGATGATGTAATACAATTGTGGTCCGGCACAATCACTAAATCCGACAAGTATTGCTAAATGGAGTGGAAAAAATGTTCCATAGCTTACTTCCTTTTCAAATCGAAACCATTAAATTTCAACAGATTTTATTTCAAGAAAGCGTAGTTCGATTTTGCAAGACTTTAATATGTAGTAATGACCGTGAAAATATAACATTGCATCAGAAATACATTATAAATATTAGTTAAAAAAAAACTTTCAATTAACAACATTTAAATATAGGAAGGCAAATAAATTACACCATAATTTAAGCGTCTGCAATTAAACATGATACAAACATTTAACCTAAAACGTCCGGTTCAGGCATAAAATTCTAAGAAAAATTACTCAAATATATTCTAACACTAACATATAACTAGGAATAAGCCAATAATTCCTCTATTAAAGCAATAAAGATAGCGCCACAATATTTTATGACATTTTTACGTTCATCCCCACAGTTATAATATTTACATTTCATTTTATGGTATCGTCGAACTTCGCGGTAAAACGAATACGTGTTTTTATATTTCCCCTTTAAACACCAGTTTTATATATTTGGACATGCCAAAGTTACATCTGTACTGGACCTAAAATTTAGAGGTCTGTTTGGACCTAAAATATTACCCTGAGGAATAACAACCCAAAGAAATGTAGTCTTAAATATTTAACGCGTATCCATAAGCTTCTAGAGAATTAAAATTTAAATAGTGAATATGGATAACTGAAGGTTTATAGTTTTTAGCAAAACGGAGAAAACCCCGGAGTGAAATACTATGCTCCATAATAGAGCACTTTTCAGAGATTAGGATGTGACACGAGAAAATTCCATGCAAATGGTTACATAAATCTGTAACAATACAAAAGCCGAGTGTATCCAGCATACATATATTATATTGCGCCATCTCTCGACTTCTAAACAACAAACAAAACTTCCAAAAATGTTAGCGACGTTTCCAACAAAAAGGCCGGGGCACACGAGACATTGTGCAAGTTTTAACACGTCCATAAAACGCTGTGGCCCACTTCACGCGATCCGTACAGACCTTGATGCGGTCGTAAACATTAGACCGAAATAAGCGAGCCAATATCAATCAGCCGAACGAACAAGGTGCGGCCTGTTTGTGATATTGAAAATGGGGGAGTCGGCAGAACTAGGGGTGGATAATTCAAGATGCCCATTATTGTTGCGCATCAATTAGTAGAATCCACTCTTCTGGCACGTGTGAACTGAGTATACCTTAGTTAATTTTAGTTAGGGCGTAAAAAGTTCACAAGTGTCGTCAATGCAGTATATAGGATACTTTTTAAATAAAATCCCATTACACTTCTATTTTATTACCAGTAAGTATGCGAATAGTTGTACCATCTCTTTACAGTTCACATCGTCACTCACATCAATAAACTTGTCAAGCTGTCTAGAAATCAGTTGATCGCCACTAAAGAATTTTGGTTTACCCAAACACACATGTCCGACCAAGCAATCTATACTCCCACTTACAGCAACGGCTATGTAGATAACCTACTAGGTAATTTGCAAATTGATTCTAGATGCCGGCTCTTGGCAGTGTTCCGTTGGACGTGGGTTCGGTATATTTACATAAACCCAACTACACATACGGTGCGCATGCGATCAACGTTTATCCTAGACTATTACCTATCCTGTAATTGATAACGCCTAACAGTGTAATTTGGTCGGCCAAATTGTGTGGTACTAACGAAATTAGGAGGGTAGGATTGAAAATGGAAATAAATGGTTATTGAAAGTTTTGTTGGTAACCTAAGAATTAGGTTAATGTTAGGTTTTGTTTTGAGCAGTAAGCTGAAAATATTTGAAGCATCAGAAATAAAACATGCTAAGTAAACGATTTAGTGGAGCCTTGTACTTTGTAAATCAATCTAAATATGCTTATTCTTGAAATAACTTAAATGCTATGAAAATCATACTCGCTTAGTTACACTGCTAAAAAAATATACTTTTCCAAATACTTGTAAAAGATGCCTACCCTTAAACTGGGTTTGAAACAAGTAATGTAAAAGTCCTTCAACAATAAAACAAAAACCTCCAACTTCGTCTCTACTATACTCAATTCTCATTTATCTCCGATACCTCAAAATCGAACAAACAAATCCAACCTCATTCTTCAATACTCAAATCTTATTCACTTCCTCAAAGAAGCCATGAAGCTCAAAAATAATACGAAATTACTCAAGTGCAGCCTTCGTTAAGATTGAGGCTCATTTTCTCGAAAACCAATACCATAGCAATATCAATAATCAATTGGTGCATTCTTGGCATCAGTTCAAGTCTATTACGGAGGCGATATAAGCGATGCACACGCAAATGTATTGGGATCCTTTTGTGAGTCTTGCATCTGGCCCCTATTCTGGTTTTATATTTTACGTTCGTATTGGATTCTGTTTGGATATAAATTGTAACGATAGCGGATGTTGCGGCGAAGTGTTCCGGATTCGGTCAGTTTTGGATTAGTTCCTTCGCGTTTTAGTTTTGTTTAGTGTCAAGTGTTGTGAGTTTTGTGGGTTTTTTAGTTTCTATCCTTCTATACAAAGCCTTAAATATGTCATATTTTAGAACGTTATTAATGTTTTCATAAATCAAATGCAGATTTTTAGAGATAACGGGTATACCATCTATTTGAATTTTAGCATGACTGACACACTTGTCCAAAACTATATTTTTGTTAGATTTGGCACGAAACTAAAGTTGTTAGTTCTCAAAATCGATAGATTTCGTCCCGACTATAAATCAAAACATCTAAACAACTTCAGATATTCTCGTCTGTGTTGCGTCAAACGCCAAGTTTAGTCAATTTCATGTAAAATAATAGACAGTTCATGACCTCTCGAGTTAGTCACGGTGACTCATACAATTTGTTCGTCACAACTTCGCCATGCAAATTGGAAGTTTGGTACCCCTTCTTGTGTTACTAATGGTGACAAACAAGTAATGCAGTGTTTAAGACGTTTTGGAAAACAAAACGTTCTCCACTTAAATACCTACAACCCTTAAAAGCAGTGAATATTTTGAAAGGTATCGAAAATTATATAAGAAAAATATTAATTGGAACAAAAATTGCTCTTTCATAAAGTAGAAGTAAAAATTGTCTTTGACTGACTAATGATCTGTTATGTCGAGTCCACTTCAGTTTGTCATTCATTCTTTAATTCAAAGTATTAAAAATAAACGTGTCAAAATAATTAATCATTCTTCACTGAATCATGTTTGCTATTAAAGATAAAAGAAAATACATCACAGAAGCAATTTCTTTGTTCAAATAATTTATTACTGTGATTTCATCGGGATTCAAGTTAAAAACAAGATTTAAAAAGTATTTTTATGATCTGTTTGTTTGTTTATAATTTAAGCGATGTCATTGTGTATTTTTGTGTTGCAAAAGGCCACAAAGGGGTAAAAACAATAGTTCAGTGGTATATTACAGAGAATTAATTCCATCTTTGCTAATTAAAATGGTGAAACGAAATAACAATATTTTAACCACAATACTCCCTCGGGCTATGACTTAATAATTTAGGTGTGTGATCGCCATTATCAAAATGGATGCGTGCCTGTTCTTTGGGGAATAGGCCTATTAAGAATCGAAATAGGTTCCGTGACACACGACCACAAAAGCTAATAAACAGTCATCCTTAATACTAAACCTTTCAATAATATTGGTAGAAATACCTGTTTTGTTGAAGCCTATTTCGATGAGGTAGGTAGTAACATGCGAAAATATTACTAAAGAAAAGAATCCTAATAAAAGACATATTGAAGATATTACCTACACTATGTACCAACATAGGTAAATAAAATCTATTTCGGAAAGAGTAAAAGAAATGAGTATTGAACACAAGAAAGCCATTACAAATATAGTTACAAGAAAGTCCAATTATCGACACTGATATTATTGACATTTATTTGACATAATACTGACAGTGTAACTAAGAAATATTATCTTAATTTCTTTAGCAATAAATACAATATAAAAATTACCCCAAGTTCTTGACTTTCGGGTACGACGGGGAAATACAAATAAAAATCTACTTTGACCAAACTAAATAATATTTTTATTGAATATTAGTTTATGCTCGTGGGCTCGCCTGCTATAAATCGAAAATGATTCAACTCGAACATGAAATCGAAATAAAAACTATCCTATGTGTTAATCCTGGTTATCAACTATCTGTGTAACAAGTTTCATCTAAATCTGTTCAGTGGTTTTTGCGTGAAAGAGGGACAAACCTCCATAAATTCATACATTTTAACTTCGCGTTTATAATATAAGTAGGATTACGTAATTATAATTAAGTGAACTTATTGTTCTTCTAATAGGATCATTTTAAATAACATTAGTGACATTTCCGTCACCCTTCACGTGTAACGTGACTTTAGACGATCGGTGTTGACACCCGACATAATCGGCTCTAATAAGTCACGAAGCCTTTATAAAATAAATGTCCGAAGCTTTTATGTACATTTCTGACTAATACAAAAAGTCTTAATTGGTCTAAGTTTTTATTATAGAATGCATGAGAAGCAAACATATTTTTTAATGTTGCAAGTCTTAATGATCTGTTATTTTTAGAATTCATAAAATGATAAAAAATACTGTTATGAATTATCTGCTGGTAGTGATTTCTTATAAAAGATAAGCAACACTTTTGTTTTTCTTATTTATGTTGTATTTTATGTGTACATAAACTATTAAATGAATTAATAATTTGCAGTCACATTTGCTAGCACACGCGACAAACAATTTCATTTTATTAGCGACTGAATGTTGCGAAGTAATTTTTCTAAGTGCATAATTCGGGGTGGGGATATAAATTTCCATGTACGTTTGTGGTACAAACTAGAGTCATTATAGGCGGGGAAAGAGTAATAACTGTGGAGTTAAATACATGGCAGGAAAGTAACTTATGACTTAAAGTTTTTAATAGTGGACTATGTTAATTCCACAAATTCTACGAAGTCCAAATAGTGTTTTTTTCTGAAAAAAAAAACTCAATATCTCATCGTCTAATCATCTGTGGTCAACTTTTATATTGAATGAAATAAGTTAGTGAGAAGGAATATACACAAGCCTGAAAATAATCCTCAACTCTACGTAATGTAATCCGCTTGAAATAAAATCTGTATGTACATACCCTTACAAAAATAACAATCGTTTACTCATAAAAACCAGATATCCTTATTACGTAAATAAAATTTACCGAGAACTAAACGCAAACGAACCCAAAGCCATCGAAACCGACAAACTCGCCGAAGATCAAATCTCTAAGCACATGATCGCCAGCGGACTCAATAACACCGCACTCAGGATCCATATAATTATAATAATACAACGCGATATCTTCGTCACCAAGGTCCGGATTGTTCCCGGACTTTTGTTCGCCCGGAGTCCTTTGTCGATGGTTCACAATAAAATTTTATCCCGGAAACCTATTCGCAGTTACCTTTTATTATAATGTTGCAGCGGGCATCCGGGGTACTTTTCAGTCGAGCTATTGTTGTCGGTATAATGGGGGCCAACCTTTTTATTCCGCTACAGATTTTTGAATGTACCGCTGGTATTAACGCTTGTTTGAAATCCTATCGATTGGACGTCTAAGTGCTTCTTTATGGAGTTTCGAGTGGACTTCTTAAAGGGAACCGTCTGGTTGTTTATGTTTATGCCATCCAAGTTAAAGCTTGGATACTTAGTGATGCTAATGAGATAATTGTTTATGTTTATTTTTACTTATCTTTACTTAAACTCAAAAAGTTTTTTTTTTGTGGGAATTGAATTGTAGGAAATATACCTTCTTAAAAATGGGGTCAGAAATACTTGTCTTGTGTTACATAACAAACAGCAATTATAGGTCGAAACTCAAGTAATGATATTTCGCTGTCGTCAAATAAAACTGAACTTTCAAATATAGAAAGCACCTATGAATTATAAAGAAACAAACGACAACCGTGGAAGGCACATGATACGATCGCGTCGGTCGCCTTTAAATATTGTATTAAGTTTCAATATTGACGAAGTGCATCGTCCTCGGCCAAACTGTAGCCAATGAGTGTCTTTGTGTTGCATGGTAACAATAATATAAGGAAATCCTACTTTGTTTAAACATAGTGGTTTCTTAGGTTTAAGCGAATGTTCGACATTGAAATGAAACTACTTTTACGGATTTTATCGCGGTTTAATTTTATGTTGAAACATCTCTGAATTTTATGAAATCGGAAAATTTTGTTCCCACAATTGCATTTTGTGCACTCTCCAAATAAAGTTTGGAAAGTAAATATACACTTTATTTTTGTTTGAACAGTATTGCTGCAAAAGCAGTAAATCATCAACAAGAAAATAAACCTATAAATCCATCCTTCGTTTTTACTTTTAAAATCGATCCGCAACCTCATACATTTGGAGCTAACAAAATAAACCCATTATCCCTTTGCCGAAGTTCGCGGCGAGCAGTCCATTCATTACGTTACCCGAACAAAAGACGGACGAAACGGTAAAGGGGACGTCATACGGCTCCCATGGGCATATATGTGTTTGTATGTCTTCCTCAGTAGCCTTTACTGACCTATTGTTGGGCTCTTTATTGCTTTAAGTTCCGTCTTTCATTAGCAAGCGCAAATGATAGAAAGTTCAGTTGGAACTTTGTTCAACTGTGTGATACATGCTGGTTCCATTGGGAGTTATGGACTTTTACTCTCTCTCTCTACTTTTACCGTATTATCCTTTGCGTATTTAACTTTGTACACGTCATTTTCTGGGTTCAGGCTCGTTTTGTTAATATTTAACTCGTAAAGCGTAACTACGTGTAGTAATAACTATATTATTAGTATGTGTGAAGGTAATGGGTAAATTTTATTGCTGTATTTTTATGGGCGTACTTATAGCTGACCTAGATCGTTTTAACATATTTTCGTTATAGACTACAGACTTTTGCGTAGGTTCGACCGATCTATGGATGAATTTTGATATAGCCTCATGAAATATTTTTCAGAAATAGGCAAAAACCAAAATAGTCCTACGCTCTACATATTGCGATATTTTTATACATATTATTCACCAAAATTTCTATATTTATGTACCTATAGGATATTATCTCCGCCCATACATTTCAGCTTTCCTATGATAAACCCACATACATTTCTAGAACGTTCCAACCACACAGGCAAGAATCTAGGTAAGCTTCACTTCTTGACAACGTCGCGGCGAACAAAATTTTAAATGCTATCGCGTCGGTGCCGCCGGCTTCGCTGTAAGCCGAAATAGAAAATATAATACAGTCAAAAGTTCCTGAACTTTTAGCACTTGCATGGGAATCGATTTTTGTAGTTTTACGATCCTAGATACAGTGTCTTGTGGTCTCATAAAAGGTAACGTCTTGCCTAACAATAGGTTTACTACCTATTTTAGAACATTACTTTGCATATCTCTCTTTTTACGTGGTATTTGCGTGAAGATTGAGACTTTTTGGTGATTTATTTAAAAATAAATATAGTGTGAAACTAAATTCTGAAGAATATAATGATATTTTAAATGATCATGCAGTATTCTTACTTTGAAAATGTACTTTTTTTACTTTTGGTTCTTATTTTTGTGTTGTAATATCCTAAATCGGACATAACACATGTGAGTTAACCTTCCTTGAGACAATCTCAAGCTTTTACTTTGTATACGTTGTAAGAAAGAATAAAAAAATAGCACTCAACCAATTAAAACTGAGGAAATTGCCGAGAAAATATTAAAAAAAAATCCAATTTCCAGTGGTTGTTTTTGAGCAAGTATAGATCTAAACAAAACATTGGGGGCAACCCGTTGGATGTATCAATCAATTACAAAGGCCGACGCCTCTAGCGATATACGCTGCAGATAGGCGGGTCGCACCCACACAGACGGTGTAAATTAATGGAGCCAGCGAACAATTATATTCTGCATCAAGCTTCATCTAAGTTACTTTGGCTTTGGGATGTATAGGGTATAGGGTGTATAGAGTAACATTTAGATACACCGAGACGAACGAAAGATAAAAGAAAGGCCAAGAAAAATATAGGATTGGATGGAACTGGATTGATTGATGATTCAATGACAAGTTATCTGCTGTTTGAATTGCTTGTATCATACACTAAAAATTTTCATTAAGTAATCAAAAACTATTGCCTATAATTGTGACATTCAAATCAGAAAGTTCGTTATTCGTACGAATTAAAAAGTTCCAGCACATAATGGTTGTACATCAAACTACTCACAACTATCGCTAGCACCCATACCTTACGCCATTATAAGATCTATTGCTTACAACCCTAATCAATATCCCGGCGTTATTTGCCAACATGACGTTTTTATTAAATAAACGCCGACGCAAACTGTACTCGAAGACGATTGGCTGTTAACACATACAAGATTGTGATGTATTGACAGGTACAGTACAAATACAAATAACTTGGGATTGGTACGATTCGTCTTCTTTTGTTGAGGCTATAATAGCTTCTACATGTGTAAAGTTATTGCAATCGTCTTTCATGTATTCTTGGCTTGGTGAATGGATGTTCAAAACTGAAATGTTTTTGGTAGATTTTGTATTTAAAAGTTGATGATTTTTAAAGATAAAAATGAAAAAATTTGATTGTTTCAATCATCTACGGGCTAAGGCTCTGAAGAACATTGTTTATTTATTAAAAGTAAACCAGAGATAATATTCAATGCTTTAACAAAAACAAAGTTTTTCCTACTTAAAATCTTATTGTGTTCTTGTTAAACCAGTTTCCTCCATTCATACTCATGATAAAACATCATTCCATCCCAAATGAATCCACAACATCAGACGAATACCAAAACAAAACACAGTCAAATCATCTCAACGACATCATCGGAATAAAACGCCAATCATTCCAGTAAAACACTACGACATATCTCGTCTAGCGGCCAGACGTATTATATATCCAAATAATGCCATACCAAGCCACTATATATTATGTATAGTGGTATTAATAAAGCCGGTATTGCCGAGACATGCCGATGCAAAGAATGGGGGCGCATACCGTAGTCACGCCATAATACTCCACTGTCATATTAATAATTTCCTTCAATGCTATAGAATTATTGTCGTAACGCAATTATTCGGGCTGATATATTAGATTTGTGTGTATCGAGTGATGTCTTGTAAGCTTCGTTTTGAGATATTGCTTACTGAATTGTATGTGATGAGGACTTTTTGTTGGTTTGGAAGCGAATGTTCGTGTTTTTTGGACGAGGCAACAAGTTGAGTATCGTATTTACTTTTATGGTCGCTATATTTTTTATCAATTATTATGAACTTTACTAATCATAATCAATCATGGTGATGTTTTTTTTTGTAGTTACAGCAATTTCTTTTATATCTTACCAATGAGTTAAATTGACTACAAAACTAGCCAAGTGGTGCAGTCACTATACCAAATAAAAATGTGCGCGACGTGTCGCAAGTTCGATCCCCGCGAAGACCAAGAGTTTGCGTGATCAACGTTGCGCACAGTGGGTTTGCCGTGATGACTACAATCCAAGTGGTTGAAGTCACCACGCCACATTTCATTGCGCACTTCACATAAATGTTTATGGAACTCCCCATGACACGAGGATTATTTTTTTAGCTAGGTATTCGTTTAGAAAATGGCTTTCTCCTTCTTCCAACTCTAGCAATCTTCTTTATTGGGTTATACATTTGTTTTTTTCTAACGTGCCTTTAAGCATTTACTTTTGTTAGAAGCTCTGTTGCATAAATACAGAGCTTATTTCTGAGCTGAGATTTCTAACCAAGTAACAAGGTTTTCATATAAAATATAGTACCTGTCAAATAATTGGCTTAAAGTATTATAAACCTTGTCCCCGTTCATCATAATAAATTTGGCTTAGTTTCAGCTCCAAATTTCTCCGCTATTGAGAAAGCATTTTATTCTGAGAGGCGGTTCTGCCTACGAAATTGCAATTAAAGTCAAAGGGGCTAGTCTTAGAGAGGCAATGTACCGTGATCTGGGGCATGTAAACGTATTATCAAGGTGTGTGTCTTAAGCGAAAGCGGGTTCTAGTAATATCGATACATACAGATGCAGTATTTGTTAAATATATCAGTTTGTCCATATTTTTTTCGTCTTGCCTTTGCAAAGCGAAACTCGACTATTTTTAAAACGACTTCAAAAAAGAGGAATCTTGATTCTTTAGTTCTGATAGATCTGATTCTCTAGATCACAATGTCTGTTACCTCAGATCCTTACTTTCTGAACCAGTTTTGGTTTATTCTTTTTTAGCTGTTATTTGGTCCAATAAAATTTAATCAAATTTAGCTTTGAATTATGAAGTCGCTTGTTTTATTTTTAGTAATATTACATGTCGTTTCTTTTCTGTTCCTTACAATTGTAAGAAGGTTTGACTGTTACGTCTATGTTTTACTCTCTATGTTTTCAAATATAAAAAATATTTTATTATTTTCACAAAATAATAGTCTATGAAAACCAAAAAGAAAAATTCTACAGAAATACAATTTCACAAAATCACTGTTTCTTGTTCAAACAACAATTATATAAACAGTTTTGTATCGCATGCAGTTATCAATGCAATAAACGGCAATTGACTTAATCGCGCCATAGCACAGTAACAGTAAAATATAATTATGGCTAACCTCTACACTTTCAGTTAATTAAAGGGTAACAATTTTATGAAACTTTTAACTTTTTATTGCCATTAAAAGTGAGCACCGGTAAAATTAACACACATTTGTGTTGATAAACAATTAAAATTCATTTTTTTATTTGACTAGGACTATTTTAAAGTGGGGTTTTTTCTGTTTTAAGACATTGCTCCTGACCCTGCTAGCTCCCTATATAGATATGACAAAAGATGTATGTAGATAATATTTGAAAGACGTTTTAAATTAAATCTAAAAAAAGGAAACCACTTAAAATAATAAATTTTCTAAAACGCTTGGTCGCCTTTGACAAATTCCTTGAACCAAAAAATATATTAGAGCCTTCCTAAGGTTATAACAATATCAAAATACCTGTACATTAGTGGTATTCAAGCTTCGAATCTTTCCTAGTAGTCAACTAAGTGAGGAATAACTGAGGACAGATTAACGGAGTGTTTCAGAAGACAAAGCCTAATATTCTCCATTTTTAATTTTTGGTTATGGAACTTGATAAACAATACCGTAAAACTACAAATTTGCATAAATATATTTTACTGTTGAATGTTTTAAAAGCATTTGATTGATCAAATTACTCCAAAATTATACATACTAACTTCAATTTTCGATCGCGCCACTGCCTTTTTCTGACGTTGGCAAAAAACCCCGCTTTCCCCGAGAAGGTTTATATGGGGATAAATAGGAATGAGTGCACTGAGGAACATTGTACCAGTTCGTCTCGCACAACCCCTCGCTACCCTACAACGACGCCTACATAGATTGGCCACTGGGGGAATTTAGTTTCTTCATGCCACCTAACTTTGCGGCTACTAATGGATAGTGGGCCTGTTTACGTTAAATTCTCATTTTTGGAGAGAAAAAGGGTGTTTTTGTTAACGTTGTGAGGTTTTCTGAACTAGTTTTGCTGGTGTAGTTCGGGCATGAAAGCTTTTCGAAAATAGACTTTATTGCTTTAACTTAAAGATGTCTCTGAAGTTAAAGTTTTTATTAAATGTGTATATTTCTATGAAACATTTGCAGTCAAAAAAAGTTACTGTCCACTTGACATACTTGATGCCCTCTCGGTCCAGTGTGTCGTGAAGTCACAAGACAAAAAAAAACAATTTATAACGTCTTAAGCTTACATTGCATTTCCAAGGCTCTTGTATATTGTTATGTGTATTTGCATATTACAAGTACAACAATACAGCAAATGAAAAAAAATCCAAACTAAAAAGTATAAGACAGTTGAAAGCAAAAAAACAAAACACAAATAAAGCAATAATTAACCTACCCCGCCACTTAAGTTCACTTACAGAAAAAAAGTTGAAAAGTTGCATCGTAATCGTCTGCAACGACTTTATATCTACCGGAGTTTTTCAATTGAAGTTAATTAAAAGAAAACAAACGTACGTGGTCTAGCCAGGAGATAGGGAATGTGGATATGTGCAATTTAATTGGCGGGCGAAAGCGATTCCACGAACTTTTTTTATGGCTTTTGCTTGCCAATTAAGCTGAGAACCTGTGTTCGGGGGTAGATGTGGTCTATAAATATAGATAGGTAAGGTACATATAGAATAAAAAATGATTCATGGATGGAAGGAATAATGAACCTTTGGTATCGCCATTAGGTTTGTTCCACTTTTGTACAATTAAACCCTGGTTGTAAATGTACATTGAGCACTTTTATTCTATCAGTAGTCATTTACAGTAAGAAAGTAAAAATACATTAAGATATGTGATAGTTATTTGTTTTTAAAATAGGGAAATTGTGGGGTCTTTGTACAAATATGTTACAATTTAAAAATAGTGGCTGCCGTTCCAATTCTCGAAACATATTAACACGCTCACTTCTGTCGCTTATAACTTAAGCTCTATTTATCTGATCTTCACGTGTTTTTCCAACTACATTATTTAGTTTCACTAACACTGGTACCGGATTAAAATGTTTGTTTGTTCTAAGTTATAAGAAAGAATATTTATATCCGCGCATCCGGAAATCAGCGTGTTTATGTTAGACGGATTTATGATAATTGCTTAAATAGAGTTTTGTAAACAAACGATTGCTTTTTTAAACTTGCTTATTAGTGTCAATGACCTTGGAAATTTAAAGAATTGTTACGATTAGTCGAGACACTGTTGAAATTTGTTGACTGCCGAATGAGATTTGAAAATCTCTTATATCTTACGCACATTCATGACATATATAAAACGAGCACTTTGTTTTATTTTTGTCACTTTAACTTCGACTCCTACAATACTTAGCATCATAATATAGTTGACTTCATAATAACAATAATGGGACATGCTTTCCACGTACCTTCATCATAGCAACAACTGTAAACAGGATCAACAAAGAAAGACAACAAAAACCAGCCAACACTAAAGCTCAGTGTGTACCAGGGAAACGATTGACTCTCTTAGAAACCAAAACATTTTCTTTTAGAAGTACTAATAAGGAGAACTATAAAAAAATGTGTATACATCTCTCCACAGCAAGCAAAAGACAAAATAAGAGGCATGCTTTAGCAGAGAAAAGACACCATCAACTGAGTACAGTGGTTCAGTTGAAAAGAACCACGGGTAATATTTAAAAATTATAATGAGTCCTAAGATACCAGGAACTGATAATGTCAATAACATTAAGGCCCAATTTTTTAATCGTCAGATAACTTTTATCTAAGGAATAAATATGGCCGTTTGACATATTTCCTATAAAAAAGCTGTCAAAACGTCAAACATATTCGTCGAATAAAAGTTATCTTGTGATTGAAAAGTCGACCCTAAGTGAAACAACTAACTAAAACCAAAATGCAAAATATTGAACGCAACTTCCCAAAGCCCGTAACAATTCGCAGCAAGCATTCTTGCACCTAACACCCAACATACATAAACTTATTTTTAGAGTTAACACTAACAACAGTGCACGTTCGATTCTGCCGACGGATTATTTACGACTTACTCTATGGGCCGTGATTAAAATAGAAGTAGTGGCCATCGGCAGCCGGCTTTGCGAGAATTATGGACGAGCTGGTATTACAGACTTGGATGATGCAACATGCGTTGTTGCTCTTAGCTGGATGCAACATGAATAATGGTGATGACGTCATGGTGCATCAGTGATAAATGGTCTAAAACTATTTGATGGGGCTACCATCACTTCTTGAAGTAATTTTGCTGCAGTTGTTCAAGCGAGATGCCGCTCTAAGACTTGTTGTGTGCTGCCTTGCTTTCAAAGCTGCATGACATTCAACTGATAATAATTGGGCCCCTAAATTTCTAAAGTTGGAATTCAAAATTGTAACTGAGCAGGCACAATAATCATTGCTAATTCCGTCTGCATGAAACAGAACGAAGAGGTAAGAATTTCGGACGATCTTATGCCACGGATTTTGGTACGAGCGGTAAGGGTTCGGGCTGGATGCGGAGGGCGGAGGACCGGGCATTGTGCCGCTACTTGGGGGAGCCCTATGTTCAACAGAGGACCTCGATAAGACGAATTAATTGATGTCGAATTTTTTTTTTGGTTAAATCATCTACAAACGAACAAATGATTTCTGTGAAGTGTATGATAAAATTATGGCCAAAAACTCTTCTATAGATAATAAATTCCTGTCTATCTTTCAATGTTATTTGATATGAGGCACTTTGTGATATTGTTACGTCTGGAATGCTTTGACGTCAACACTTTCAAATTGGCCATGAATGTAGTTCTCATCATATTAGGCCGTTACAGACCGGACTTGAACATGAGCCAATAAACAAGCTTGAGAAAATATTGCCATAATTACCACGTTTGGCGAACAGACTAATTTGTGCTTGCAATTCGTATTATAAGAGAACTTCAATTTTTCGCTTTAATTCAGAATTTCCGTCTAAAAAACAATGGGCTTGAAAATTTTGGTCTCGATTTGAAAATTGTGAAAGGACTTGAAAAAATTTGAATTCCAGTAGGAAAATTAACAATTTAAATATCTAAAAATGCACTAGATTTTAAAAGGGTGCCTTTTCATCGCGAAGTTTTCTTTGTATTGAATCTAAAACCTTAGTAACAAAACCTTCATAGCAGGCGTTTATCAAGCGATCCAACGGTAATAAAAACATTGTTTTATCTGCTTATCATCTCCCTTGTAATAAAAGTCTGAAGGAAATGGCGTCTAATGGTATTCTTAGGTCGTTGCCTGCTACACACTAAACCATTTCTGAGTATTTATAAATGGTTTACGAGCCTGCGGACTATCAGTGTTTTGGACATTAATTTCTATTTAGCTAATATCTATTTCTATATATTTTTAATATCTATTTTTTATAATGTATAAAATAATATTATATGTAAAATTAAATTATTGCAAAACTTGGGAAATAATTGTTACAAGTTCAAATATTGTAAATTGAACTTTATAATGTAGAAATATTAATATTACCCTAATTTTACGGTCAATCAGCATCTAATTTAAAATTCCACCCTATTTATACTTTCAGATTGAATTTTGAATTAGTTGTGTGTCCCATACATGTTTCATCCAATTACCAGGTTGATTGCGAAGGACCTTTAATAATAAACTCATTTTAATTTTGAGCCACCATTATACATCGATAATCAGATTTGTGTGAAGATATGAGATCCGCTGATAATTGGACAAACATGTTTGTTTTTAATTAAAATTGTATTATGTTGGTGAAATAGTTCTGGTGTGTTATCCTTTTATTTTAACTATGGTTTTGAATTGAATTAGATAAATATTACATCATCCTATTTTTGGAATCAAAAGATATAATAAGATATATTTTGAGACAGTTTAAGACATTTTTCTTAAAAAATTTTCACGTATATTTATCGCGCACGTGTTGTTTGAGCAAATTTAACTCACATTTTTACAGTCGTGACATTAATAATAATTTAATTTCTTTTAAAATAAAGCTCAGATCAAAGAAAAATCAGTAACAAAAAAACTTAAAATAAAATTCAATTTTAATTATTAAAACCACACGACCTACATATAAACTGCCTTTCTAAACAGACACTGATATCAACAACTATCAAACTCGCAAACATCCTTTCAAACAGAATCTCGTACACTAACCACACGCACAAAAGCATTCTATATAAAACTATACAGAACAGAATCAAAACTATAAATCTAAGAAAAGATTAATAATAACATGCCACGTGGCTTCACTTGAATATGTTTACTGTACTGCTACTAGAGGCCCTTCACAATGGCCTGCGGTACGCTGCGATACGCCGTGTGATGCATCGGTGCGCGCCGGTGCGAGCAGAGCGATGCTAATTAAAGAATAACGAACGTTCAACTCAATGTGTAAATGTTGCGTCAGTGTTTTTGGGTTAATTTTCTGTACTTGTTAAATCGGAATCTGTTGTAACTTTTGATGGGCTATGTTTTAAAGGTTGGTAGTAAATTATGGCAGACAAGACACTGTTTGGTGTGAGAAATAGGAGTGGGAAAGGGAGAAAAAACCGTTTATATTGTTTTAGGATATTTTTTTTATATTTATTGTGCTTTTGCTGGTTTTTGGTTTTTAAAAAAAAGGGATAATTTTGATTATGTCTCCCAAAAAATAGCTATCATATAGCTCGTTTTTGGAGAAAAGTATAATTTATAATAATGTTAATGATGTAAACAAACACGATTTGATCTCATTCTAAATTTAAAACCAACAACAGATAATTTAATCCCAGCCATCACCGCGAACATTACCAAAACATATACAGTAACAAATCGCAGCGTCAAAAACGCGAATGTGTAAACATCTTAACATTGATAAGTATAGTTTATATTTAGTAATGCGGCTGCCTGCCGAAAGAGTACAAGCACGAAACTAGCACATAAACATAAGTGCTTTTACTTTGAGATGTATTGCATTATATCTAGGTCTCGATATCCTGTACTCATATATTTTTAAACCTATAGGTAAGACACGGTAAGTGAAACCATGACATGTAAAGTTCGCAAAGACTTTCAGTTGCTTGTGTCGTTTAACATAGATAAAAATGTCATAGTGGCCTTGTTGTGCAATGAACGGATTTGTATGCATGAGGTTACGGGTTCATACTTGTGACAGTTTTTTGTTGTTACTTGTACTTTCTTGTTATTCTAAAATAGTCAAAACATTTTGAGTAGTGGTGAATTTAAGTGAACATGAGAAAGATTTTTTTAGTAACATCGGCATGATGATTAATTATTAAATGACTTTACCACGTAAATTCATGATTAAAGGTCCGGTTGGGTCAGAAACTAGTCGGGCAATCTTTATAAATATTCGTAAGTAAACCGTTGTATCATATTAAGATTGTTCTCAGACAAAAAAAAATGCCTGACAACAATTTCCTACTAAACCAGTTTAGTGGTTTGACATTGACTGAATCGCACATTTTAGTCAATTCCTCTAGTATTTAAACTCGCAAGTCTACTACTAAGCAAGTGTCTTCCTCTTAGCGCAAAATTAATCAACTCTACATTTCTTCAAATTCACAAAAACGTAAAAACCACATACATTTTCATAACTTTCAAAATATATTTAAAAGCGACACGAATTTAACAGAAATAACACATCTTCGTAGCCGCGACAATTAGTATTGCTATGAGATCACAACAGTCCGTTTGACAGGTGACTGGCGACGTGCCTCCCCCATTCATTATACAGTCTCCTTTTGCTGTCATAGTGACAGTTATCAAGAAACTCATTGGCTGATAGCTCAATAGGTAAGTGTTTAATTTTCTTTGATATTTGTCTTTGATTATTTATTCTCTTTTTATAAATCGCTTTTTTTATAATTGCGTTTTTTTTTCTTTTTAGTTATCTGGTTGCATGTGTCCGTTAACATTGCTGATAATTTTCAATAGTTATGCAAATAGTACTTCTAAATTAAAATGTGGCTTAAATCCATATTTCTATTATATTTGAACTACTACGTTCATCTTGGAAATACATTTTCACAGCAACCCTAATAACTATTTTAGAGCTTCTCTCACGACGACTAAGCTTCATTAACCTAACCGACACTATAAGTTTTCCCTCTCATAGCATTGTAAAATAAGGAGAAAAAAGCTATATAGAAACTTTACAACCACAAACGAAACTCCACAACCACATCATGAATAGCAGCAGAGAGACTCAAAAATTGCCAGACTCGTTACTTTTAAGCATTTCAAGCAAAAAAATAAACACCTTTATAAACTTAGCGACTGTCGGTCTATGAACAAAGATGCATCCATAATATCATAATAAGATTCTACTCAGTATATAACCAAAAAGAAAAGAGTTTATCATATTATTGTTCGATTTTTATATGTTTTTCAGTATCTTTTAAAACAAAACAAAATAAGATTCACAATAATATTTACTACACCAAACCCTTTCTTTGAATAAATATCCTCATTAAGCTGGCAGACAGTAACAAGTTACGGTATAGTGTTAACGTGTCCCTACAGAGCCTTTCACAATGGCATAATTAGTGACAATTAGTCTACTGTGAGTTAGTGATCGGTTTCAATAACAATTAGAGGCTCGCCTGCGGAGCCGATGAAACAATGACTCATGGTTCAACTAAACAATAGAAGGTTGTTACTTAGATATTGTATGGATAATGTTTTAGGCTGTGGTTGTTGTATAGATCCGAGCTTATAAATCGATACCTTTACATTATAAAGATGCAGAGTTTGATTGTTTGTTTGAAAGTGTTAAGGAACTAGTGAAATTAAATGAACAATATTTGTTATGGTGGATAGATCATTTATCACAGTAGGTTTTAGGGTTTATAAAATTTTGCTATGATTAATAGCAGCTAAGCCGCAATTAAATATGCCGTTGCAATTGAAAAAGAAATGGCTTTCATTCTCAAAATTTATTTGTTACCTAGATTTGTTTTTTTTACAGCCCTTTTTGTACGGAACCCTGTATCGCAAGTCCAACTCGTACTTGACATTTGAATAAAGAGAGTAAAGATATTATAATGTAAAACAACTTTCGGAATTGTTAGTTCAGTTGATACTTCCATTACGTATAAACAAATTTATATCTACAGCTATTTGAATATCATACAGTTCTGCGTAACATCTAGGTACTTAGTTATAAAAGTTCTACAAGGTGAGGACTGTGAGCGATAACTCTACTAAGTGTATTGGCAGCATTTGAATTTCAAACGCACGTGTAATGCTAATGTGGGAGTTCAAGGTTCAATTAGGTACCCTCCTATATTATACGGGACTGTAGTCTTGGTACTTGTGAACGGTAAGGGAGAAATTAAAGAGGTTTTGTGCGGGAAAACTCAGAAGAATCAGTTAATAGAATATATATTATCTGTAAGCAATTTTATATAGATAACCAAGTAGTAAAAATTCAATGTGTGTGGTTTCACGAATTCAATCTCCTCTTAAGACAAGAGTTTGTTTGCTCCACGAAGGCCTGTTCTGACTCTGTGTGTCCTGTGCATCTGATTTTAATTAGTAAATAGGTTATTGCAGAAGACTTCGAACGAAAAAACCGACGAGTCTGTTTTGCGCATAAAACATTAAAAAAATTAATTTTATGAGGGTAAGATAAAATTTATATTTTGTACTGTACTAAGTTAAAGGTTTAGTTTTATTGTTATGTGTTGATAATTAAGTACATAAGGTTTTCCGTCAGAATTTTCAGGAACAAATCTGCCTTACGTAAGTAATCTTATTCCGGTAAAAATTTGAAGGTCGGAAGTAGTTTCATTGGATTTTAAAGTCGGAAATTTCTTGGAAGCAATAAAGATAGGTATTTGGAAATGTGCCCGATAATAGCGGTAACCACGCCCCCTATTACGTGGGGGCTTACTGTAGGACCGAGAAGGTATGCATCAGCCCTTAAGGGAATTCAGGCATGATGGATTACTGCCTTCTCTAATTCTACTGGAGCAGAATGAATTAAATATGTTTTTCCTGTAACTGATACATACTGAGACAAGTATAAATATGTATGAACAAGAAATACACAGAGGGTTTGGAAATAGAATAGGAAATCCTATGGAGCGGCGATGAGAAATTGAAACTTACATTTCTGAACGTTTTCCAACTAAAAAGATGCTTAGCATTGATAATTTCTTAAGTAATAAATAGGAACTGCAATTTCATTTTCTGGAAATCAGTGATAAACAAACTTGTTTATCTATACTAATATATAAAGCTGAAGAGTTTGTTTGTTTGATTGTTTGCTTGTTTGTTTGAACGCGCTAATCTCAGAAACTACTGGTCCGAACTGAAAAATTCAATATTGAGGAAGGGTTTAGGCTATAAAACATCACGCTGCGACTAATAGGAGCGAAGTTACAATGGAAAATGTGAAAAAAACAGGGCCGGTATACATCATAACTTATATTATTCTACCCACGGGTACGAAGTCGCGGGCAACAGCTAGTCACATATAAACAGTTCTTGAGATATCGAAAATATTATAAACAGACGGACAGGCATAGCCGATAGCTCTAACCTAAATGTATGTAACACAACGTTCTGTGAATCTAGGCTATTATAACGTTTCCAAAATAACCATCGTTACTGGTTATTTCTGAATGAGACTATATCATATTAGTTAAACGGTTTGAGTAATTTGAATCGTAGTTACTATCAATAAAACTAGTAAATATTTGAAAAGTACAAACTCGTTAAGATGTATGTGAATGTAGGTAAATGCAGCAAAATTAGTTTCAACAACTTCAAAGTTATAAATTAAAAAAATGGTTTTGCGAATTTTTCAAACTTCTTTCAAAAATAACTATAGATATTTAAAACCCGCGATGGATAAATTCGAATAAATTCGATTGGCACAAAATGGCATAGTGAGAAAGCAAAAAAAAAACATTACAGGTAAAACAATAAAAGCTAAGTACGAAAACAGCATCCAACATCTGGGCAGGCAGCTGTAACTCTTTCGAGTCAGTTACAGAACTAGAAAAAAGTTGCTATAAAAGTTTATGAGCAAAATGTAATAAAAGAACAATATAAGTCTACATTTATCCGAATGTTGTTGATACATGCCATTTTGTTTCAGCTTTAATGCGGCCTCGATAAAACTAATGCCGAACGCGCATATCTCATATCAAAAATAGTTATTATTATTTTAAACAGCATGTTTTGACTAGATACAATATTATTTATATAATTATTTTAATAAAATTGTTGGGAATGTATTTCGTGTAAAGAATTCGCGAATCAATGAATGAGTTTTTAGCGTGCGGATGACGTGAAAATATTTCGTCAATGATATCATTGGATGGAAAATAGTATTTGTACCAGAATTAGGAAAGACACTGGTCGTTTATGTTCAGGATAAATGTGATGTTGTTGTTTATATCACAATAATAATAAATAAAAAATCATTTTCTCTTTTCTTGTGATTTAGATTTGGGCAAGACATGCAATTCACAAAATTTAAATCGATTGCAAGTATCAAATTAATTTTATGGCTGTTTTTTTTTGTAATTTATATTAAGTATTAATATATTATTGTATTAAATCCTTCCTCTAGGTTTTATTTTATTCTTGAGCAGATTATTTCTAATTTGTAAACTGGCTCCGAAACAGCAAATTACAAAAAAAAAAACGTTTTAAAAATTCGATACGATAAATTTTCCATTTTAAAAACCTTCAGGACTCACCAGCTCATCGTAGTAATTCGCAATATGCGAATATATCAGGGAGTCGTAATCCATTGTCTCCTTGCCACTTGCACTAACACTTTTAAGGCGTAGAAAACTCGCAATGGATCAGCACAGCACAAGTTATCACTGATTTTTTTATTAAGATATTTCCAATGATGGCAATAGATGGAATAGCGTTTGTTCCGTGCGTTCCGTCGATATAAGACGCATTGGCCGACTACACTGACGTACAAACGCCTGTAAAGCTAAATTAAGACCAAATTTTAAACACAAATCTTTGATGTTGAAGCGTATGTATAGAGTTGATGATACCGCGCGGTGATTTCATGTCATTGTTTAGACAACTTTGAATCTTGCCAATAAATTTTGTTTCGATTTGAACGTAGTTTGAATTTTTTTTTCTTTTACCTATCACTAGCCTAGCTCTAACCGCGTGATTTCAAAAAGTAGAGATTAGTTTTTAGCGTCTTTTAATTTTGTTATTAACAAAACTTTTAAACTTTAATTTTTCTCACCGTTAACATAATAGCAAAAACCGCACTACTCACAGCTCTAAAGACTAACTCAACACACTAAAATCATAACTATCACACTTGTAACAGCTCTTCTCGATCCCACTCGAAGAGGAAGCGAGTTATAGCGTGTGCCCGACTCATGAGTTACTCCAAACATGTTGGTCTGTTTTATAATTTCTACGGAAATTTTTATTCCGATTCACATTGTTAAGAGCTAAAGCAACCGCTAAACCCTCTCAGTAGCTTTATTTTTTTATTTACGGCTCGGAAATGTAACTTTATTATTTTCAGGAAATAAGTGGAATCAGGAATCATCTCGGTTTCTTTTGAATTGGTTTGCTTAGATTGTTATCGGTTTTGATGTAAGTAAGCTGGAGAATGGTTTGTTTGAGTTTTTGGTCGGTGGGAAGTGTTGAAGATTATTGATTGATCAGATCAATTTTATTTTCAAGACAAATAATGTCAATGCTGTTTGAAAAATATTTGAATTTTTCTAACATGGAAATATTTTTCAACAAAAAATATTGTTAAACAATGCAGTTTATAATATTATATAAAAAAGAAATGGATTTCTATTTTTGATCTTATTAAATTGTAAAACGTTGTGATGAAGCACACAAAAAAAAAGAAAAAACACGTACAAAATAAGCTCAAATACAAAATAAGCAAAAAGAAGCTCAAAAAGTAAAGATCAATAAAATTATTTTTGATTTTCATAAATTATAATAAAACGACTCATGACTGTCTTTATATGTATAAAACATATAACAAACATTATGAAACGAAATCGATTATATTAGTCATACAAACAAATAAAAATATAATATGAACAACGAAACCTTAATGAAACTCCACTTGTATCCTCTCTCCTATGTATTCGCTGTTTGGTACTTTTTCTCCCTATCTATAATTACCTGTCTCGAGTTATTGCATGTTTCTGTACCATCGCTTACAAAGAAAAAATATACAGTTACCGCGTGCTGTAAAAAACGTTGCGTTAGCTTATTTGAATAGATAATATCTAGACAAAACACTATTTATTAGCATAAACTACTGTTTTTCTTTGTGTTTTTAATTACGCTGAGAGCTCAAAAAAAAATACAAATTTCTTAGTTTATTCTAATCAAAAGTCAATAAATATTTATTTCGGGAAAAAGGATCCAATATGATACTCAATAATCTAAAAGAATATTTTTTGAATATAATTTCAAAAAATAAAATAATCTGACACCCGGCGTTTTTTTTATAATTTTTCTACTATGCAAAAGATAAAATAAAAAAGATTTTTATTCGAGTTTCCTGAGCCAGCAACTAGGAAAATAATGACATTCGAAATACTGCACCATGTATCCCAGATGTGAGGACAAATGTATTATAACGATCGCAGAGTAAATTTAATACAGAAATACAAGTGGTTGCAAAGAATTAATTTCAAGAACAAAAAAGGTTTTGCTAGTGGTATGGGTAAATAAACAATACCTAAGGTTTATTAAAGTTTTTCTTTTTCTTATCTGACATGTAAAACAAAATTTCGGAAGATAAAAAAATAATTTGAAATAGAAATGACTTCAAATTATATTGGCTGGAGAACTAACAAAAATATTATAACTTTCGTGAAAAACGGTTTACTCAGACGTATTTATTGGGATTGCCCGACTACTTCAGGACTCAATTCAGAGTGATTCCTGAAAATCATAAGATGACGAGGTCGCGAGTTCCGGAGTGCGGTATTTGGAGCATTCCTGATGCGCATGAGAAAAAAGATCTTAAACAAATATTCGAAAACTACCTCAAAATCCCTGTTCGTTCGAACTGATACTTCTTTTATACGTATTCCACATACCATCTATGCAACAAGCAAGACATTCGCAATATAAAACGGGCCGCTAAGCCGACGCTACATACCGCATCGTGGCAATTTATTGCGTCGTGATCGCTGTATGCGGTCTGGCAACGCACGCTCCCGGCCACGCGCCGGCTACGATGTGCGATTTTATAATACAGATTAAGATTAATGGGATATAGAAAATAGAAATAGATAAATAGTTAGGTAATAATTCTTAATTATGAAAAAAAACAAACTTTTAAAATTATAAAATAACATTCGGCATCCATTAAAACGCATACAATAATAAAATTTGTTGCGTTGTTTAAAAAAACCATTTCACAATTTCTTTAATTTTTAAATTCTTACAAAAACAACCCTTTTTTTCTTTACACAAAAAAACAGCTGACGTAACAAAATCTAAAAAAGAACTCCAATCAGACACGATATGGCGACGCAACCATGAAACTAACGTGTGACATCCGCCCTGAGTGTGAGGACACTCACATGCAGCTATTAAGGAAATGTATAAGCGATTTATTGTTACTTAATCATTTAATCTCTGTAATATTTATTTGCATCAGTTTAGTAAATGAGTTACGGAGTGCGTAATATTGTTTTAATGGGTTGATATTTGATTTATTTCGATTCTTAACAATCCAGAGAAAAAATAAAGCAGATTGAGTACAAGGAACAAGATAAAAACAAATGATTGCGCCTACTTGAGACCACGACACACAACTGTTCCAAAGAGTGTTTATACATTTTATTTCAGCCAGTTACAGTTCAAACTTTAAAAATAACCACCTTATACTCATTATTAAAAACTCTATATTCTATAAATCAGAATCTTACTAACGAACCAATCTAATAACCAACTAATCTAAATATACCGCGTCTATTTATTCCTAACTCGATGTCCGCACGCATGACCTGTTGCAGTTACAACTGGATCCATTCCAGTGTTTAAGTGAAATATAGTCAAATAAAAGCATTCCAGTTATCATTTACATTTTTCAATTCACAGTCATTCCGTGCCAAGTGTGCGTAGAAACTGAATTGGGATCTTGTTGCGGTTTTTAAACAGGGATGTTACATGGTTCTATGTTCGTATCGTGAGTTATTAGGCTTTTTCAATAGTTTTATTGTTAGCTATGTATACAGTAGACGTAGTAGAAGTCAGAAAAATATAATAGTGAAATGAAATAATGTGCCTCAATATCTTTATGATAATAACGTAAGAAAATATTATTGAGTTAAAGTTTAGATGATTACAAAATGTCTTTCTGATGGAGAAAAACTGCTGAAGAACCAATATAAATTACTTTCTTTTTTACTTGATCAATGAGATCTATTTTCCTGCCTAGTATGTATTCAGCGCCATACAGGAAGACAAAATAAGACCACACTGAAGCTACAGTCGGACAGTTCGTACTTTTATTAAAAAAAGAAAACTGTACGAATTCGTCATTTATTTCAAACCTCCTAACCCTTCCAACACCAACACTTAAACATGAGAAATTTGTTGCCTTTTTATTTGGCGGTTTACGAGTAAAATGAGCTCAAATATTAAAGCTGTGTAAGTGAAAATTTTATTGTAAGGCTGTGTCGTTATTCCTCGGTATTTGGCGATGGCAGTTTGTTTTTTTATGTCCGTAATATATGGTTGTGTGTCGTGTTTCCTTGTACCGAGTCCTGGTGTTACTTTGACTTGAATTTCAGTGACGAACGATGTGGCCTGAATATAAAAGTGTTTCAGAAATAGTGGCTGTTATTTTTCTTTGATCGTTTGTAAATCATTATGATGAATGTCGCGTTATGTGATTTAGTTGGTTGGGAGGAACGAATATTGTCTTATGGTTATGAATTCGTATATTTGATGTATAGAAAGAATTTACTTACATATTACGAACTATTACGAAAACAATTATGAAATATATAAAACGAATAAAAGCAATGTTTGTGCGTCATAATTATTTTGCATTTAAATTAAATTGTGTTACACTTAAAAAGCCATCACATTACTCTCGTAAATATCCATAAAACAAAAGCATTAGGCATCTCATCCACGTATGCATGTGTATGTATGATTTAGCATACGTCACGTACGCAAATAGCATATGTATGCGTTACTGTTCTCTAGTCAATCCCTCAGAGATGTTTCCAAGCAGACTCAAATTTACCTATGAAAATATTACACGGCGTTTTCTATATGTGTTTGCGGGGTTTTCCTTACGTGAATGTTTTTGTGGGATAAAAGTTGGTTTTCGAATGGAAGGAAAATACAGTTTCTATCCATCGAATTTATTTAACCCCCTCCCCCCCCGTTTATTTACATACTTGGATGTTTGAATTGAGAAAATGCGATGTTAATGTATTATGTATTGTCATGGTGTGGCAATACAGATGTGTGACATTTATTAACGTATACACTTGGAATGATAGTCAGTATTGTAAGTTAATTGTGGTGTAAAAATGAATTACGGTAAAAAGGTATTACTAAAATTAAATTCGAGGTAGAGATGATATTTTTACTTCTTAAAAAAAATGTTTGTTTTAAATTAATAGATAAGATTTTTTCATGTCATAAATGAGTTAGAATTTAAAATGTATATTCAGTACTTTGTGGTTTTCAGCGCTTAAAAAATATTATATTAAAATGAGTTTATTATAACAGTAAGAACTCTACAAAATCACAATAAATTACATCTCTAAAATCAACGAAGCATCAAACTTGGCACTTATTCATTCAAACATTAAACTAAAGCATATTTGTAATTCTAGCCAAACTATAATCCTTTTTATTTTACAAACACCGCATTATACAAGACAGTTACGTAAATTCTTTAGGATTAACACCTCGAGTCGATATTTATAGTACAGAACCCCCGAATAGCTATAATGAGAACGACTAACAATAAATTGGTACTATTTTAAGACGAAACCGAAGATAGTGTAAATAAACGATGTTGATGTCTCGTTTGGCCTAGTCGTAACGACCTAAGGTACGTATTTGTTTTTGTTGTTGATCCTGTATGTTTATCTTAACGCTGGTATTCCTTAAAAGGGTGGGCAGAGGTGTAGAGTGATTATGATTGTTCAACAGTGAATATTTATTTTCCATTGTTAAATTCAGTTTTGAATTGGACGGCATGAGAAAATAGGTTAAGTTTGTTAATATGATATTGGTTTTACAAGGATTTGATGAATGACTGTACAGTTTATAGGTATATAATTAGTTCCGAATACAATATAAACATAATCGATTGTCATTTGTTAAAAAGATAGGTAAAATGGTATCTAACGAATATCATAAGCGTTGGTATTTTGTTGACATTGACATTCGAACTACTTAGTTCTAATTTTTATGGTTGAACTTCAAATAATTTGTAAGAAATATTTTTATAGTAACGCGTATTTAGTGGTATTGCCTGACTATACATAGTTTAGGGACCGCGTCGACTCATGATTAAGGACTCTGTTTGGGTACGAAACTAGTCGGGCAATCTCTATTGATACTCCTTAGTATATCATCCGTTTCATCATTTAATAAATTGTTAGAAAGCTCAAGTGTATAATGTGTTAATGCCTACATAAAATTAAAATCTTATATTAACGTTCCAAAAACGCGTGACGTTATTACGGGCATACGAAAATCGTTAAAAAGTGTTCAACCAGAATATTTCTCCATGTGTCATTGTCTGCGGTAAGAATTTATCTCTGCGATTTATTTCACCTACTTTTGTGTATAGGGGATATTTTTTTTCGCGACAACGGATGTACGGAATACGGTTGCCTGTAGAATGTTATGCATAATTTAACTTGCACATGTTTTTGAAGTGTTTTATGTGCGTGTGTAGTGGTTAGATTTTTTGTTTTCTTTAAAAGATCCACTAAAATTTCATATATAATATTTTATTTGTGGATATAACAAAAATGTCATTGACATTAACCGGATCAGTCATTATTTTTCTTAGTCTGAAAAATAATGAAACTTTTGTTCCAGATCATCCATTCTTATTCTACATTTTTCATATAAAATTAAATAACTGGGTTTAAAAAAAAATATTTTAAAAAAATCACGTATTAAATCAACGCTCTACGCTTATCTAAGCATGTACCGAAAAAAAAATCATTTATCAAACCCCTAAGAAAAAAACACAAATATATCAAACTTTAACTCCAACCAAAGTCTAGTATCTTACGTACAGGAAGATATATAATAAGCCGGAATGGTGTTAAATACCGCATAATTACAGCACATGTAAAAGGTGTGCCAAAAATGTCCCGCAATAAGCACGCCCGCCGCCCGCCGCCGCCTCGCATTCAGTTAGCGCCTCTCTTAACACTGTGTAGTGCATGCAATTATATCGTCTGACTACTTACAGTTTTCAGCCTAGATTTTCTTGGTTTTGACTTGGTAAAGTTTAAAGAGTGTTGCATTTTTTATGGACGGCTGTTGTAATGTTAGGTATATATTTTGTCACTGGCTTTATAAATAATGCGAGAAAGAAAAAATAAATTAGGAAAATGATATTTCTACAAATTGATCAATTTTTAACTTTTTCTTACAAGGACGCTATATATTAAAAGAAATAATAAAATCTGAAGTGTCAATTATTTTTATTTAGTTTAAAACGAGTTGAAAGTAAAAATACCATTTTTAGAAAACCATATCTGAGTACTTCCCCCATATACGTGTAAACAAAAGCAAAAGCTAATCATTAATCCGTTGCATTTTATCAGGGGAGGCCAAGTCCCCAACGCATACATATCCAATCTTTCCACCAAAAAAATAATCATACTTCCCTTCGAGAATATTCGCGGGCGACGTCAAGTGTCACAACATACTTATAGTACGCGGCATAATGCGAAAACGGCCGCACGCGCCCGATGTGTTAACCTCATCATTTATGAATGCTGTTATGGGCTCAAAATTTCTTACGCTTGAATTATTTAATCTGCTTTTCCATTACGGTTTCGCTAAAATGACACAATTTATATTCAGAGCGGACGTTCAGAACTCTGGAGTATGACTTTATGGAAAGATTAGGAATGAGATCAAAAATTAAAGCACGGTGCGTTGGCGTGTCGTGTGTCGAAGCGGTGCCGCGTTGGCGGGGAGTCGGATGAATGGGGTGACGTAGGCTAATCATAAAATATATTATCACATAAACCTATATAATATTATACAGTGGGTTTGAATGTACTCCGATTGTATTTCCAATACCGTATCTTTTCTGAGAAAATAATTGTGTTTTGATATCATGGCCAATACCTAAATTTATTCAGCTTATGATAATTTTGTATGAGACATCCAATATTTATTTCCGAAAAATAATAGTTTTAGTTTAGCTACAATGCGCGCACTCAGTATAAAGATAAGTTTTTGTAATTTATTGTATATATATATATCGCCGTATTATGGACCAAGAAAAATAATGAACGAATTAGTACTCTTTTTAATCTTCAATATTCTTCACCACTAGGCAATCAATGATTAAACCTATTTCGGTCTTCCGGAGACCTGTCAAGATCGTGCATGCATGATGTTTTTACGTCAAGGGTTCGATATTAACATGCTTTCCGCGTCAGGGATCGGGGAGGGCACATGTATACCAAACTTTTTCGAAATGTTCCATTATGTATGTGCACATGTATTTTTGGATCTTATTTTTTGTTTTGAAAACATGCCATGATTTGGAAACTGAGTACAAAGACAGTTGGGTTAATCATAATGTTTTACTACGACCACACAAAAAGGTTTTATATCTACAACCACCAAAACCCTAATTAAACAGTAATTTCATTCCCTAAAATAAAATGAAGTAATTCGGAAAAAGTCTGAATACTAAGCAGTAGTTAATTGCCCGTCTCGGTTTTAAATTTAACACAGCACAATTGCTTCACTCGAATTTGAATATTATACCTTTGTTATTTTCGCATAATGGAACACTAGGTTAGGTATAAAACATTTTTATAGCCCTGAAAGGAGCCGTTTAAATGTCTGTCCTAACAATGTATTTTTTATTAGAACTTTTGTGAGCCAGATACGCACGTATTTGAGAGGTTAAATCAGGCGCCTTTAGAAATATTAGAACGTTCTGGAAACTTAATGCTGGAAGGTCAATATTAAGTAACAAAAATACATTTTCCTTTGAACAAATCTCTGAATTCGCTTTGAATGTAATAGAAATAAAAACTAGAAAGCTTATCACCTCCTTTAGCATCTTTATCTATCTATCTCGTTTTGGAATGTAGACAACGCATTATACGGTGTTTAGTTGCATCTCTCTTGCACAAATACTTTGTGGAACGGTGATAGGCCTTCAGTAATGCTCATTAAGTTTTGCTAGCTAAGTAATAATAATGCTTACCCCTGGTAGTGTCCGTTTCTCATGTAGCGCCGTTTGAGCGCTCGAAGCGCTCTCTGGATTGAAATATGTCAGAAATGCACACCCTGAAACAAATGACGACACATTAGTGACCAAGTCGATGCAAAATTCAGTTTTGAAAGTACCTTAAAAGACGCTGATAAAAGTCACGGTATGATACTCATGCCGTCTTTATCACGGTCAAGCGGAGTGACAAAGATAGCATAACATAATAAGGTAACTTAATAAAATTATTCTTCATAATAGGCTTAACAATAGATACAAACAACGGAGATAAATTATACAAATTAGGTTAACATCTATATTAATAAAATGAGCAATCAAATTATACTGTCGACTTCAGAAGTAGGTATACGGAATCACAATATTAACATTAACAAGGTACTTAAGGGCCTGTAATTAAGTCCACGTCATCACGGAGCAAGCTATAACTCAGTATTGCGACAGTTAATTATAATTGCCTGTTCGTTCGATTGTTTACATTGTATACAATTAGGTAAGGGTTATGTTATTATATCCAGTAATAATAATGTAATTTGATTTAGTGTAGACTACACCAGGGGTCAGTAATGTCAGAAATGAATGATTTAATTTTTTGGCGTCGAGCTACTGATCTTGGACGTTTTTAGTAGAATAAAAGGTAACTATCGACGTGACATACAAACAAGCTTTAGAATTACATACAATGCTTCACTTTTACTGTAGGTTACAAGAATACAAAATGCCATATTAGCCCTCAAATTAAATAATCACATAAAGAAGAAAACTTCCTATCCAGTTACTTCACCCATTTACTACACCAAGACTTGACAAACAAACCAACATTTTAAATTTAAACAAACTCACACCCTTCAATAATCGTAAACAGAGTAACATTCCCAGCTTAATCCGAGTATCAACATCAAAAAATCACAATAAAAAAATTAAAATTCCGTTGCAGTTTGTCGCTTCGAAAATGTCCGCTGATATGTGTTTGGATTACATCGAACGTAGGTTTATTTGTCGGCGGCGATGTCGATCGAATAGGAATGAAGCGATCACATTATTGCCGGCCCGTTAGTTGTAAGCACCTGCCGGGTACGTCTTCTAAAGTATTGATGGATATATTGTGATATATGTGGCTTTATTACAATTATTTTAAGAAGAAATTAGAAGCTTGTCATTGCTAGTAACAAATGAAATGTTAGTATTGAAAATAACACGGCTCAAACTGCACTCATGTATATTATAAGCATAAAGCAACACCTAACATAAGACCACCCAAAGGCAGTAAAGGATGATGGCGAAAAAGATGACTTTTATCGTGCGGTGCAAGAAAAAAATACTTGATTAGTGCCAACCTTATTGCTTCGACATTAAGCTGAAAGTTATAATTGTCACTACCACATTAATCGCGGCAATTCATCAAGCAAACTTTATATAAAATCAGGAACTATGGTTTTTACAGTTATATCTTAAAAAGAGCGATAACTTAAATCGCTAAGCAATCAAACAAAAACAAATTTTAAAATGAGCGTTTATTTGTATCGCTAAGCAATCAGCAGTCCAATTCACATAAAAAACACAAAATATCAACAAAAAAAGCTAAAAAGTAATTCAAATAACAAAGGCTGCTCTGATAACACGAGCATCACTTAATAATTTGAGAGCCCGACGGACGCCGGGACACAAGATCGCAGTGTCATGCAACATGTCCCAACCATTTGTCTGTGTCACATTTTAAAAGGCCATCCTTGCAGACTCAACATGCATTTATATACTAATAGCATTTTATATTACGCTGTACATGTTAGGTTAGCTTAAAATTTAGGAAGTCTTGGCAATTGATTGCTAATTTAGGAGCATTTAGCCCGACTGAACTAGTCACTAGGAGCAATGACGATGACAGACATCACTTAACTGTCTCAAGAAACTTATAGTTTCCTTTAATATATTTCAATCCCAGTAAGATTGCATTAATAGAAATACATATTTTACGCGTCAAAAATGACCTAGACGGCCGAGTGGTGGACGCCACGGCTTCGATCCCCACGTAGGATATGCATATTTTGTGTGATCCACGAATGTTTGAGTCTAAGTGTCTATGCGCATGTGACTTGAATGTTTGTGAAAACCCACCTTAACAAAATTAATTAATTAAAAAAAAAAGCCAAGTCTTATCGTTTTACTATCACACTAAAGAGCAATATGTTTTTAGTCTCCTTCTTTGTCTCTCTTTATTTAAATGCTTTGTTTTTCCAAGGTGTGTTAAAAGAAGCAACCTCATCTCAATATTGTACCTTCAGTATTTAGCCACGTTTTATTTTCTAAAGATTTTATACAATTTAGCTCGTTTTCATAACATTTACATTGAATACAGTCTATGAACTGTAGACATAACAGCTGAAGGCGACCGGCACTGAGTTCTGGACGCTATTGAGAGGTCGTTAGTTCAAACCTAACCAGTTGTACCGCAAAATTAAATCGAAAACTCAAGTAAAAACAAAAGTCTATGTTAATTTATTAGCTACTAGCTTACTTTTTCTTTTTGGTAACACGTCTTTTTTTCGTTAAAATGATAACTCCCTGATCACTAGGTAATTAAATCCTTGTGTCGCAGGAGTTTCATTATCATTTAAGTCACAAGCGTAAGACACCCAGACTCAGAACTTGCTTTTATGACACAAATACTTGTGCTACGCGGAGATTGAATCCATGACCCGTCGCGCACAGAGGGTTTCGCATTTGGTTATGCGTGCAGTTATTTGCAATGCTTATATTAAATGTAAAATAATTTTGTATATAAGTCGTGTTCACACAAAATGAGCAAAAACATATTAATACAAAATTAACGCAATAAACACCAGACCTTTTAATCCAATAAATCTCTTAAAATTAACGAGCACAGACCTAAAATTAACATGTAATAAGGAACCCCGAACGGCCATTACACAAACAATCTCGACTTCATGGCTTCTTTACTAAATCCCACCCAACCCCTGAAATTAACAAATAAACACAATTCAACCCTCACAATTAATACCCAAGATAATTACGTCCCAAAACGGGACATTTCTTTAAAACATAAACGAAAACCTTTACAGTACGTACCGGCAAGCTTTAAAAATTATGACTTGGCAACATCGAATGGCCCGGAAATGTATAGGCGCAGGAAATGAACCCGTTAGCACAATCCAAGATGGCTGCGCGGAAGCTGGGCAGCCGATTTATTCGTGTTGCTGGACCATCGCAGATGAAACGCTCTCTATTATGACGTATGGTAATGCGTCGCAGCTTTTAAAGGGTTAAGTCTGATTTATAATATCTAGTGATACAGATTTGCGAGCGGTCTTGTTATGGTAATGTTGGTACGGGGTTGAGTTTCAGGGTTTTTATTTGACTGTGCTTAGACGGGTTTGCGACGTAAATGACAACAAAGGTATATCTTCTAGTCTAGTATATAAAATTCCCGTGTCACGATGTTAGTTACCGTACTCCTTCGAAACGGTTCGACCGTTGTATACATATTGGGTAGGTCTGAGAATAGAACAACATCTATTTTTCATACCCCTAAGTATTGAGAGTTGCTCACACAAAAAAATGTATTTGATTTTTTGGACGTTTTTTTTTTGTTTCTATGTTTCTTTATAATGTGCCATTAAAAATACATACAACTAGAAATAAAATAACAGGCAAAACAACGTTTGCTGGGTCAGCTAGTAAGATTATAAAAGCCATGAATCTCAAAAAAAAAAAACGTTCAACGAAAAAACTTTTCAAAACTTATCGTTACATTTACAAAAGTATTTTTGTATTTGGTTTAGGCTTACAATATTTTTGTAATCCATTCGTATTGTATTTCGACTTAATATCCATTTTGTTCGGTGAAATTTGATACGGTTTGCAAGTCTCGGAACTGGCGTTGAAATGTGACGGACATATAGACAGGCGATTGATATAATGGTAGGAATCGAATGTGCGATAATTTTGATGGGCATGTACACAGTAGACAGGTATTTCCAGGTAATTTCAATCAATAAGAATAAATACAGGCTATATAAAAACAGCACATCATAGTTCAAGAAATTTTATTAAGTTATGATTTCTTTGATACCTTTGAGTGATGTTTTAGAGAAATATCATATAGTTTTTAAAATAGCCAGAGTTCGAAAATTACAATGACCATTACAAGTTTGATTTTAATTAAATTCGGATTTGGACAACGTACTTTGCAATGAGCATTGGCATTACTAGTTTTGAAAAATAATAATACCGTAAAGGATTCAATGGAAATTGAGACGTTTGAATATAATTTCATCAGCTGAGCGGCGGAGAATAAGCGAGTCTGTTGTTTGATCAAGCACAAAGCCATGTCGCATCATAATTGTTGTGTCTTTTAATATTTTACTTGCACGTGCCCAAAATATTATAAGAGCATCCGTGTCTACGGTATTAATATACCCACCATGTTATAAGTTTTCATATTCCAATCATTTTTATTTATTAATAACAACACAATATTAAGAAACGTCTACTGAAATTCATTCATTAATTTTTTTTCATTCAATTATTTTTCTACTCGTTTAAGACAACCGACGTTGAGTCATCTCGTTTTTTCTCAGCAACCTTCTTTTATTTTGAGATATATGGCTTTTGCAGTTCCAAATAACAACGATCAACACAAACCTGCACATGGACGATAACACGATTTTGTATAAACCGATTGTAGCGTATCAAATAGGCGAAATAGCACACGATTAGCACACCACGCTAATTTACGTTGGCCGGTCGAATTTGCATCGACGCCGACCGCTACGAGCCACAACCCGCTAATTAGTAGTTAGCCGGGTTTTATTTCCGAGCAACGTTATCTAAGCCGCTGTAATCTGCTACTGTTACGCCCAGCCAAGCCTATGCGGTTAACATACGGGTTTTGGTATTTAAAAAAAAGTTTGCGTGAATTAATTTTAGGTTAAGTTTGTTGGGTGCTGTTAGGCTCTTGCAATGCATTTTGCTATTGCACTAAAGCACAAGTTATAAAGTTTCACAGAACGTCTGTACCTTTAGCATGAATATGTCTCCAATCGCGACGTGCTAAATCTGGTTCATATAAACTGAACATAAGGAATATCAAAGCTATTTAAAAAAGTAGGCAAACCTATATATTAATAAATGGTAGATTTCATTGCTAAGTATGTATTTTACTGATATGTAGCTTTTTTCATACTCATCCCATTTTTGGACTGCATCTATTAAACAATAATCAACTAAACGCTTTGAAAAATCGACGATTCAGAATTAGTTTCTCTCATAGCAATTCCTCCAAGCTGCCTCAAGCAAAACAATAGAGTCCACAAATACAGAGTACCCATTCATCACAAGGCCCCGTCTACGACATTTCAATTTCCAATTATAGGTTAGAACCGGTTCTTACCAGTTTCTGCTCCATATATCACTTTGCAATAGTCCTAATAGGTTCAGCTTCCAATTCACAGAATACTGTTTACAAGAAATTTGGTGGACTTTATGACCCGAGTGTGAGTTAAAAGAAATATTTGTAAGGTATTGTTTTGTTTTGTCGATTTGACTTTTGTAAGACCGTATTAAAATTGTTTGATTGCATCGATATTCGAGTGATTATTAAATGATGTAACGGTTTACTCACGCGTATTTATCAGGGTAGCCCGACTAGTTTCGGACCCAACCGGAGTCCTTAATCATGAGCAGACGCGGCGGGATCGCGAGTCGAACTGGTGAGTAAACCGTTACATCATTTAATAATGAATCATTCTCACGACAGTTACTATCAAGATATTCGAGTGGTTTAAGTCACCTCAACAAACTGTCATGAGTCTGAACTGAGTCATGTGGCGGGTTTGACTCCGCGTAGCGCAAGTATTGGTGTGATACACAAATGCTTGTTCTGAGTCTGAGTGTCTATGCGTGTCACTTGAATATTCGTGGAAAACCTACCTTTTAAGGATTAATTCCTAAGTGTACAGTGTAGAAGTCGTAAAAAAGTAACCTAAGGCACGGCTTAACATGCTGTGTTTCGTAGTTAATAGATGATTAATAACTTGATCTCTTAGTTTATTGATTTTGCTTCTTTAGACTGGAGTGCCTGTTGAGATATATGACAATAAGATGAATAAGGGTCTGAATAATTGAAAGAAATGTTTCAAGAGAGCTTTAATTAAACTTGAGTTATTTATTTTAAGAAAATCTTTTACTTAAATTTCGAAGTAAAAAATAACAGGATGCTAAAATATAACTATAGAAAATAAACAAACCTTCCATTTAAAATAAAACCTCTTGAAACAGGTGAACTACAGTTCTAATTAGTTTTCTTTGTGCTCTCAATGTCCACAATATGAAATACGAGAGTAACACAGAACAGCCAACAGAAACATCTTAAATTTAAACTTACAACCACTCTGAATAAATACTTACAGTTTATTATTCAAATAAATTGAGATAAAGTTTCATTACATCGTAAAATAATAAGGATCTTCGTACACAAAGCAACGCAATGCTCCAATAGCAGGTGTTAATTTTCCAAGGGGTTGTACCTACCGATGTACTAACTTTTACAAATATGTTTACACTTACATAATGTATGGTCGGGTCGGATTGCCTCATGTACGAGTAGCTTTAAAGATATACAAAGAAGACTCCAGAGTAATTAACGCTAGCAAACAAAAGAAGGCTAACAAACTTTATTTTAATGAGAATATCGCAAACTTATAAATTTCGAATCGGTAATGAGCAAAAAAATCCATGAAAAACCGAAGTATAGTCGGAAAAGTTTCCTTCCTTCAGAGACGACTGAAAAGATGCAACGCTGCAAGTCTGTTCAAATATATCCAAAATAAAAGAGATTCTAACTCAGATTGACTGACATTGAAATTTCCGACTTAAGGATTTGAATTTAAAAGTGATTTTGTTTTAGAAAATGTTTCAGGTAAGGCATTTTTTTCGTGGAAAAGTTCGCTTTCAAGTTTACATTGTTGGTTGAAATTAGTTCCAGTTGAATGTCAGAAAAGATATAAAGTGTATTGTATCAAGTTGGCCGGTTGCGTGCTGGCCGGCTGCCGGCTATATTTGCATTGAAATGATCGGTCAGGAAGTCGATAAGATTGTCTATAGCACGTCATCACTTGTGTACTTTGGAAATATTGGCTTTTTTATAGTGTTTGCTCACGCTTTGAGGGAGCGCTGGGGTTGGAATGTCAATAGGAATATATTTTGAACAGAAAAAATGGTTTTGTTCGGAGTTCGTAACTTTTTGCAGATATGTAATAAAAATGTTGCTTTATATTTCGGTAAAAGCGAGTTTTACGAAGAAAAAGATAGTTTTACATATTGTGTGTTTATGAAAGAATTATAAAATATCGAAGTAACCTGACCTAGAACGCTACAAAAATATTTTTTTTTCTCTAGCCCACTGTGTCCCGCCGAGCTGAGCAAAGGCCTCCCCCAAATCCTTCCACGACTCTCTCTGGACCGCATAGTACCAGCCTGCGCGGTAAGCGTTAAGGTCATCTCGCCACCGTTTCCTAGGTCGCCCACGACGACGCCGTCCATCCGTTGGCTCCCATAGTGTGGTGACTTTGGCCCAACGATCGCTTTCCATGCGGCTAACATGACCCGCCCAATCCCATTTTAGCCTGGCAGCCTTTAATCAGCCTACAAATAATAGGCAACTCTAAAATACAAATAACTTTCTTCTGCTTCTAAATACATACAAGTCTGTAAATGACCCACAGCTTTGCAAAGGCATAACACTGTGGTAATAACATCACCATTTGTTAAAATCGATGATAACGTACTTGTAATGATGACAGCATAATTAATTAACATTCCACATACATCTAACGCTAATTGAATTTAATTACTCAATAGTTCGCAATATGCTGATATTATCTAATACAATATTATAATTACATCGTCGTGTAATTTATGGCTTGGTACTACCGAAAAATTAAAATATAGTTGTCAGGTGAATCCAGTGGGACTGGGCTGAACAAAATATATCGTAAAGCCTTTTAAAAAACTTGTTCTCGAATAAGCTTAATATGGATTCTATTTAATATAGATTGATGTATTGTAGGTTTTGTAAATCAACTGTTTAGATTTTAAAGTCGCATCTGTTTTTTTTGTTAAGAGTTTATGTTTTGAATAATTTTTTAGTCGCGTTTTATTTTTAAACTGAGTTTTTAGACAAAAATGCACCTAGATCATGCATCTTTATTTGGGACCTAAACAATGGAGTCTAAAACATTATTTTTTTTGCAATAACTATACATGTTAAGTGCTTTAACAAAATCAAACAATAATTCCTCATTCAAGAACTGTACATACATCCATCTCCATAGGGAGCTCAGCGACAGCGTTGGCAAATATTATCAAACCATAACTGTTTGAACAGAAAATGAAATATAAACTCCAAAATACTAAGTTTACTCGTTAAAAGAACATTCCCTTTAACCAATTGATATTAAACGCTCGAATGTATGAACTTGACAGGTCAAAGTCACGTGACTTATCAGAAACAGAAATGTCATTTTCATACATTCTTACGTTCATACAATTGAGGTTAACAAAGTTAAAAATGTCACTCACCTAAAGGAGCGATTGCGGTAACTTTTTATAACATTGACAGTAAACAAATTGAAAAATAAAAATCTCATAGAACAGTTTTCTTTTTAAAGTAATTTGATCTATTCGAGGCGGGCCCGTCTTGAGGCACGCCTTAACTAAAGGCCCGATGCCTCGAGCGGAATTACATTATCACCGCGTTTTAATTAGCCTCTCGCAAAGAAATATACATGTATACGTAGTAAAGAAGGCTTGTATGTGTTCTTCGTAGACTGGTTAGGCGCTTGTTAAGATTACTTGAGACCTATTTTTGTTCTTTTTTCTAAGTTCGAACAGATTTGCTTTTATCAATATGACAGTAAAATAGTTCCTATCTTTTTTTATAGGTAAAATATATGTGAAGGATTTGGGAGAGGCCTTTGCCCAGTAGCGGGACATAGTGGGCTAGATAAAAAAATATAGCAATTCGTCAAATTAATTCCATAAAATAATACTCTTGTGTGACTTCTAAATTACGCTGGGAAATCGCCAAAATTTTCAGCAAAATCCAAGTCTGTCAAAATCGTATAAAAACTGCACTAAAACATTTAAAAGAGATTAAAACAGAAGTTGCAAGTGATAATTCCAAAGACACTGAGTTAAAACACTTTGCCATAAGCACGCTAATTAATAGAAAATTCGTCGCTGAATTTATTGCAGTCTGCGTTACACAGACAAATAAGGAACAAAAACTGTTCGGGATAATCCTCTTCAAGTTTATATTGTAAATGAACTTGGGTTTATTGTGGCAAGGTTTAAGTATAAATATATAAGCAAGAATATTAATTACTTAGTTTAGCAGCTAGTGTATAGTTTAGAAAGCTGTGAAACAATTTAAGATGAGATTAATTTTCTTTTTTGGTGCATCATTAATATTTGGGTTCTTGAATTTTGTAACTAGAGATAATTAATAGGATATAGAAATCCATTAGTTAATTTACGTGAAGATATGTACCCTAAATACAATCAAATGCCTAACAGCACTCCAACTTAAAATAGCGCTTCAATAAAGCAAAAGAATTTATATACTCGAAGCAACACACGTTCGTGACACAACATTGTAAGGCTGTATTCTCATTTTTAATGTTAAACAAAATTCGTGGCCAGTAAAATATAATCCACAATCTAGTTGATCGGAGTCGTACGTCTATTTGTTTATATCCCTGCAACGTCCAACCGCCTAAACTTTTTGCTGGTCTTTTCCAGCTAAATTCTTTCTTGGCAATTTGCACATAGCTACCTTGCTGTTTGCGTTTCCTTTCGGCGGCGGATTTGTTGGCTTTTTTACAACAGTGGCCGACGTTTTTCTTGTTTAATTACGTAATAATACAGTGGATTCCAGAGCTCCGCCTTTTTGTTGGACTTTGTTTTGACTTTTTTGTTCACGTTTTTACAGATTGAAGTTTTGGACATCAAAGTTGTTTTTTGTTTCTTGTTCTTCGACATTGTTTTGGATAATTTTATGTTCTTTGAACTTGTTAGAATAACGATGATGTGGTTGAGGATTAGTCAGAAATAGTTCTAAACTAAAGTTTAACACTCCTTAGTTTTGAACATTTTCTTTAAATGTAATTCTCAACCTGATCATGTGGATGGTGCAGATTAGGCAAATTATATACATTAAAATATTAACTAAAATGAAAATTTACTCCACACACATAATATCCCACCCAAATCTCCATTCACCGTAGCATACACCAAAAAATCTAAAAGAATACTCCCGAAAATACGAAAATGGAAACAAAAAGGGGGTAGAAGGGGGGAGCCGAAAACAGGAGGTCTCGTTCACACAGTCACACTAGACCGTGCCGAACAGCCGCGGAGTTTCGGGTGCGGGTTAATCCGCCGCCGGCCGCCTCGGGAATTAGTATTCTTCTAGCGTCGCCACGCGGAAAAAGTTGGACTTAAAATTTGAAGTTGCATATTTTCCCGGTGGCAAAACTGAATGCTGGCTAGAGATATCTGGATATGGAAAATCTTACTGCAAATAAAAACTTACTGAAATTATTAGCGCGGAATTTATCGCTTGAGGTTTATGTTTGGATTTAAAATTAGTTGAATAAAAATTTTATGATGAGAAAATGTTATTTGAATAATGATGAAATGAAAAGCTTCATTATAAATTTATAATTGAGTAGTTAGTAGTTTATTAAATATTACTATTGAGTAATATTATAATTGTACTAAAATATTCTATGGGCGTGTTTAAATGAGCATTTTCCATTTAAAATAATCCAATTCGCGTATGTATATTTGGATGGATGCCGATGATGATGACGAATGATAACTAAAATGCAAAGTATCGATCTTAAACTGATCTTTGGAAGAAAATTCATGTCTGGTTCCACTGCACAACATAAAACAACGACTCCCCCTGTTGTACTACAAAAGATTACATATACCGATGTATAAAAGTACCTGCATAAAAGTTTCAAGCTGTTATCAGAAGTTTCGATGTACGGATAAACAAAACTCTGTAATTCCCTATCAACAAAGTATCACAAAGTTCATAATTAATCCGAATATAATTCGACATAACATGTAGTTACATTGTTTATTATTTAATAAAGTGGAAATCCCACAAGTTTACGGCTCCATCGCAGTTCAGAACTTACTTAGCCAAATGGCTGGAGTTAGTTCGTTCAACAATTTACATTCGTTTCATGATACGAAACTACTTTTCTGTAGTATTGTTCGTTAAAATGGACACGTTTTTTTTCATACTTATGATGGTAAATAACTTTTAGTTTTAAATGATGACGATGTTTTGTGGCTAAAATTAAGTGTAACCATTGATATTTTAAATTTACGTAGAGTTTTAAGTGTAATATTTTTTAACTATTTTGTTCAAAAAAATGTTAATCTGCATTAAATGTCCATTCAGTGATCTGTGTACCTACTGAATTTGTAATATGTTTTTGATACGATACTAAATAATGTATTAAAAGTAAAAATCATCCGAATAATTAAAAATACAATATTTTTAAATACCATCCAAATCACAACGATGAATAGCAAATACCTACTTTAAATTTTTGTCTTTTCTAGAAAATTCTAAACTCTTTGTTCAAATCACAAAGGGTTTCAAAATTTACAAAAGCTTTACATAAAATTGTTATGATATAGTTTCCTTTTTACAGTCGCAGGCCACTATAGATACAGGAGCACAGGATTCATACAATCCGTTAACAGGCAGAATACCTGATTTCTGTTACGAAGGAGTAACCGTCTCCACAACGGTCCATCTAAAATGCCATATCATGGTTTGAGGAACTGGGCGTCCTCTGGCAACAAGCCAGGAACACGTTACATTGAATATGAAATCTTACACAGAGTATATAATACAATGTCAGTCGGAAAAGCGTTAAGATTCCTATTAGAGGTAATGCTGACGACAACTTGACTTGGCTCCTAAGTAATTATATGATAATTATTATTATAGTTAGTAGTTCTTTTCAAGTGACAATAATTTTATCCTATTTTATTACATTAGGAATATGTAATTTGATTGTCAGTATAAAATATTTGATCACTTAGCATTACGCGGACAGAAATGACTGAAAGATATGTCTCTGATGGAACATGCTGAATTACTGGCTATCGGAAGCCAGCCCAGTTGGTATTCTGTATCTACTAGCCAGCATCGCACCCTGAACATCTGTAGACAGGAAACAAGCTCTACAGAGGTTAAAATTAGCTGAAAGATTATGAATGATTTATCAATACATCGTCAAGCCAACTTTGATTGTAACTATAATAGGATGTCGATGGATGACTTTTTGACATAGGTAGACCGTCAAAGGAGAAAAAGCTATTTAGCGAGATACAGATACTCTATCGAATTAGTAAACACAGGGCAGACATGGCTACACCAATGTAGGTTAAGCTATATAGCTAAGAGAAGCCTCTGGTAGAAAAAGAAATAAATAAGAAAATATAGAAATAAAGTTGTAGTATAAAATAGTAGTTATGAAAAAACTGTTCGAAAACCATATATTCCTCATTATACTGCAAGGGAAGCCGAGTGGCTTAGGTCATTCGTAGGACAAGCGTTGGTGTTATCCACGAATCCTTGTCTTGACTGAAAACCGCAAGAATTAAATTCCTCAGAGCGAGAATTCTTATTATTCTAAAAAAAAATCGTATTCAGAACTATACTTATATTTCTTTTAATTATAGCAACGATTAAAAAATTCCCTACAGTACACATGAACTTTTTGCGGCGGCAATCAATAACAGCGATATAATCACTGGCAAGTCTTGAAAGTTTCGCATTTGCATCGCAATGCAAGAAAAAAAACAAAAGAGAAAGGCTATGCGTGAGTGTTATCGCATGCGTGATACTTTTATACGGTCGCTCTGTTACCGCTACTTACAATTAGTATAAACAGACGATTTTTTACGAATAGCGTTAAACTTATGAGGCTTTACGGAACTTTTCATGCTTATTTTTCTTTAGAAACGTGGAAATGGTATTTAGTTATACCTATTTAAGGGGAATATGTATATAGTTGGAATAACTATTCGTTGTAGCTTGATTTTTTTTAAAACAAGGATGTCGCATTCCCAACAGTTTGATCGAAAAGGCAGAAATAGAAGATAAAAGTTGGGTGGAAGTAAAGGTTGGTCTTTGCTAATACGATAAAATACAACATTATTTTGTTGTAATGCGAATTCGGTCAAAAGAAAACGTTCATTCCTAAAACAGACCTCATATATCTCGTAAATAATACCATCAACCTTGAAGCTATAGATTTATTGTCAACCGTAGCGTATTCGCGCTCAAAACATTATTGGTAATATAAATAAAAATAACAAATGATATGCCGTGACTGTACCAATTTGTTCTGATAATATTCGGCGTTCAGCCCGGCTGTGATACAATCAGCGTTTGGGTAACTAAAGGCGCGGTGGTACTGATAGCGGGGAAATGTTAGCCAACAATTTTTATTTGGATACGTCTTAAGTATTTTGAAAAAAAATTCGTGAAATAGTCACGGATCTGATAAAGATGTGATGGTTTTCGCCAAGCAAAATCTAAGCATTCTTTTGGGACTAAGCTTCAAATACCGTAATACTTTCAAAAATACATTGAGCAAAATGTTCTTTATTATGAAAAAAGTGAAATCAGACCACTCCAAAATCTCCTAAAATTTTCAAAGCTTATTTGCAAATATAATAACAATAAACATTGCTACATTTCACACTACAAGTAACAAAAGCAACTAAACTGCAGCAAATAATGATAAGAGCTTCGACGGAAACTATCATCGTACACAGAAATAATACGAAGCCAACCAACTGCCATTACACTGCCGTCGGAACCGATTCCCGCTCGCAATAATCGCTATCAGTGGGACCACTCGCATTGTCAAAATTTTGCCAACTCTAATCGCTAATCGTATTGCTTATCGTTCCAACTTCTTACTGTTTATGTGTTGCATTTTCTAATATTAAATCGGAATCCGGTACGTTAACAGACAAAAGGACTGGTGTTGGAAACAGTATGGTCTTTTACGGAAAATTGACGTTTTGTTGTCAATTTTTGTGTGTGGAGGTTGGTTTGATCGTTAGAGGTGTAATTTTTAATTGTTTTAGGAAAGTTGGTCTACGTGTTTTGTCATAGCAAAAAGTTACCTAGCGTCAAAGGTATAAAGAGGAAAAGCGTTATTTTTGGAAATTTTGGAACTCACAATTCAAAGTAAAAAAAAATGCGGTGTCGCAAAGTTATAAATCAAAGTGTACAAATCATAAACATTCTAATTTTTTAACGACCTTCAAAGTACTCAGTCTACATTAACTAACCTTGCCTTAAACCTTCAATAGAACTCTGAGGTAAAAAGAAAAATACATTCCACAATAAAATATTCTCAAAGGATTCGAGTATTGAATAAAACATTTCAGTCAACAAGTCATATTTATTGATTAAGAATACAAGATTCTATTATTTGCTATCAATAGTCGTGGTAAAGGTTACCACGTCTGAGACTTTCTGACCTTTAAATGTCACTATTGTATAAAGAGATTTTAATATGTATGGAGTCAAAATATGCTTTATACTTAAGGCAACCTAAAAAGAGTAGAATTTATGGATAATGCATTATATATAACATATGATACAAATTACATAAAAGACTGCACGGATAGCCGATAGATTCCCGCAAACAACAAGTATTTGTGTGATCCATGAATGCTTGTTCTCTGAGCGTCTGTGTTAGTGTTTTCAACGTTTGTACCCCCCCCCCCCATATTAGAATTAGATTGCTTAGTGGAGGAGAAAAATCCTTTAATAAAACTGGTATGTCAAACATTGATTCTCTCAAAGGATGAAAGGAAATTTCTCTAACGAAATACGACAATCAAAAATAATTATACTTTCACCAAACACGTATAAACGAAACATCTAAATTAAAACTTACATAAAGCTACCGAATGACCCTAAAAAACAAACAAAACTTATTTCTTTAATACAACCTTAAATTACTCGCTAACCCCCAACTTTTAGATGACTAGACATTTCTAAAGCCTTTCTTTGAATACTCAAGTCGCTCGATGGCTCTGATAGGTGAATGGAACGTCCAAATGAAAGTTTCCTGAATTTCCCCCTCTTGCCCTCCTCCTTTTGCTTTCCTCCCATTCCTATGACAACTGGTTTGGACTTGGTTTAAAATGAAGTTTGTAGCAGTCATTTAAGCCTTTAATTTCTTTGTGTTATATAAAGCTTTGATGACTAATAAATGAAGTTTAGAAGGGACGTGTTTTTATTAATATGGAAGAAGTTTAAAAAAATAGTTTTTTCTTCTACCACAATCACATGTATCTAAAGAACTGTATTTCGTAATAGAAATTCAAGTTAAATGAAAGATCAACTGCAAATAGTTTTTATACTTTTTGCTGTGATGCCATAATGGGTGTTCTGTTGATCTGTATGTACAATTAATTGTATCGTCAATTCAACTCGCAAGAAAAGCTCTACGCAAAATATAGTAATATTGCAAAACGCTACAGAAATAAAACCTCCTTTTAGCCCGGAATATTTAGGATACTTAGATCTGGATCATTACACAAGACGTATAAAAAGAGTCGGAATATTTCGTTATCGTTTTGCACGAATTTTGTTACATAGACTACTGTTGCGAAGTTAATGGTGTTTCCGATTACGTTAACAGTATATAATACGTCCTTTGAGCCTAAAGTTCAGTTTGAAATACTACTAAGTAAGTAAATTTTCGGAATAAAAGGTTATTGTTTGCTGCTCGTGCTTCTCAAGTTCTTTGATGACTTACAAAATGATAAATCTACACAATCGATTCCATAATTTAATTCAAATTATCAAAACCCCAAAGTCCGGAGTTCAAAAGTGTGAATCCCACATATTTATAACCCCAATTACGACCGCCAACTCCGAAGGCATTCCTCGGACAACAATTATACCGGGATTACGTCCGGGACTCATAACAGTCCCGGGGTAGCCCCGGCATCCCGTTAAATAGGTATAATGTGCACTGCCCGGATTAAGTATAGCGGATCATATTATCCTTAATTGTACTTTTAAGTACAAGTTTATGCGGGGATTATACCTTTACATGGTGTTTGGTGTCGCTAATTTGATTTTCTTTATAAGTAGACACTTAGTAATTAGACTCGTAAAGTCTCTATTTAATTACTTTAGGGATGCTGTAGCTATTTCAGTAGAGATAAGCTTAGTATGGTCTCTAAGCGGAGCTTAGTTTGCTACAAACAATTTTACAAATTGAGTTGGAGGCCCTACACAAAGACTAGATTCTAGATCTACACTCTATATTTTTTATGCTGAGATACTTCTGAAAGTTATATCACTCAGAACTTTTTCGTTTGACCCGACAAACAAAAACACGTAGTCCCCAAAACATTTAATCCCGACAATCCAATTTAGGTTCATACCAAACGATAGAAGTCGCTACGTAACGACAAAAAGCATAGGTAGCAACATCAGCAGAAAGAGGCAGTTAAAACAAAAAGTGGGCAGACAATAAACCCACCCCCCGTTGGGTAACATACATATATGATCACTATCTACTAAGTTGCCAGTCGCGCTGAATTCGCACTGTGTATAACCGGCCTAATGGTGCCACGTGAATCAATAACTGCTGACCGGCTCATTACTGACCCTGCTTTCAATCAACACCAAGCACTGGACCCGAGACCTTAACCTCTTAAACTTAAGGCCTAATTTTGATAATCCCGCTCTCAGCACTAAGGCTTTTAATATCGATAGCTCTAATAAAAGTGTCAAACTGCTATGTCCGCGCGAAAGAATACAGTGAATGTTTTTATTGACTATTACTAATAAAATAAAGGAGAAATGGAAGTTTCCGTCTGATGATATCGCAATGATACTTAGGGGTTGCCGTTGGGGCAGACATTAAGAACGAACAAATGATTTAAGTTGTGTTGTTAAAGGGAAAGGATGACAATTTGGCGATACTTGTGGCTCGTCTTATCTTTAGCATATTTTAGGGTAACCATAATAATTCTTCTTGCAAATGTTGGGATACAAAAGAGGCCTTTCAAAACTCAAAACATGATTCACGAACCAACCGAGGCAAGCTTTGATCTGTATTATTGGTCAAACCTTTAAAAGCAACACTTATAATAATCATACATAAAATTCTCGTAACAAAATGTTAGTTAACAAAGTCAAAGTCAAAAAATTTCAGACGCATATCAAGTAGGTCTTAGAATCGGCTTTCGTTTATTTTGAATACACCTTAGTGATAAGAACAGTATTTAACGATATATTTTTTTGTGAAATAAAAAATATTTTTTATGGCAAAACAACGTTGACGTTTGATAAAATCTTCATTAGTCTAAGATTTTAATAAAATTTTCTAGCTGCCAAAAATAGCTATTGGATAGTAATTACAGTAACTTGTAGGAACCGATCACGTGATATCTAAACATTAAAATCTAATGTAATTACAAAATTTATATTTGGCGTATCTGGTTTAATGGTTGCTTTGTGTGCCAAATTTAGATAATTTATTAACTAATTTGCAGAACCGAACTGGATATCTAGATTTTAGTGTTTCTTCATTATCGTACTTTGTGGTTAGACCAGATAGACGTGTAAGACAGCCTTAATGGATTTGTGCTTTACAGAGATTCATCATGAACCCAGCCGGCATCCACAATTTATAATGCTTCTCGCAACATGAAGTTGAGACATATATGGTCACCGTATCAAGCGAAGCCTAACTTGTGATCATTCAACTTTTGCGATTGTAGCTTAGCCACGAGCTCCTCCCTCGCCTTTAAATTTTTACAACTCACAATCATAAAATTTACTGCAGTCTTATTAATTATTTGATTGACGTTATGTACTCATAAAATAACGGCACACAATTTTTGATCTAAACTTTGTTTTAACAATGATCAATTTACAATGAAGAAAGACTAATTCATTGAAAGTAATTAAAACAAAAAATACAAGGGCCGTGTAAATTTAAAATGTTCTCCTTTCATTAATCATCTTGAGGCCGAAAGCCGACAAAGCCGAGGCCGGTGTCGACACCGTATAACAAACGGTAGATTTTTGCCGCCCTCTCCTTCTAATTTACGAAGAAAGAAAGAGATGCATAACATTTTAACTTCGATGCCCATGTTACGGACACGAACACGAATTTCTAAACTAAACTTTTGGGTGTCGGTTATTTCCTCATTTTTTATAACACAAAATGTTGGTGCTGGTAAACTTCAGTGAAGAAATTTTGATGCATGCAAGTTTTGGTATATAGGCAATAGGCAAAAAAAAATATGGTAAAACTTAATACCACCACCAATTGTCTACGGCACATTCATTCAAGCTTCTTATCTTTCATTCTAATGTAACTTTTTTCACTGTTAAATATTTTTCATCTTTCAATACATTGTATATATCAAATTTGTAAAAAGCCCTCGTAAATATATTCTTCGCATCTCTTTGATTCTATCGCAAACACCAATGATAAAAAAATATGCGAGACCGTTGTCCTAAATCAAGTTAACCGTCAAAATTACGGGCGACATAATTATAAAGCTTAAGCGCTAAAATAAAGCGCTTGCTTCATTCCCTCCCATCTTTTTCCGAAAGCGCTTTTTAAAGATCCATTAACTAAAACTAACATTGAATTGAAACAGAAGCAACGATCATGAGAATAAAAAAGCACGTTCAAGTAAATTATAAAGCACTTAAATCTACACTTTCTGCTCGTGAGCAAAAATGAGCATTGTAAACTCATTAATAAATTTTCAAAGGAAAAGCGAAGAAATAAAATAACAGTATTATTAAAAGGTCCGTCAGTCTGTTTTATGAATGGCCTTTTCCGTTACAGAGTCGCAGATTTTTGTTTTGTATGAAATTTTAATGGAAAATCTGTACAGTCATGGATAGTGCGTGAATTTATTTCCCTGTCGATCTGGGCTTAAAAGGGAAATTGTGTATTGGAGCAATTTATATTATCAGTAGCCATTGATGATATACTTCCATAAATCTTTACAGACTGAAAAATACATAACCAAAGTCCCGCTTCATAGCTTTAATCAAGCAGGTTTAGTATTCGTTTTACAAAATGTCGAAAATACTCAATAATATTGGATGGAATTATTTTAGTATGCCTATACTTATTTTTTATATAGTAGGCAACCGGCCTATTTCCGAAACACTTCATCGACACAGCACGAAAAATATAGTTTTGAATAGGAGTCAGCAGATTTCCCATGCGGGAAGACGCGAGACGAAATCTGGCGTAAGTTTTATTCTCCTTGACAGAAACTTGCCAGTAGAGCCTTTTTAGTTGAACGACGAAACAGAATTCGGTACGCGAGGCAGAAATTCTAGTAATATCTTCAAAAGTTAACGCTTCGCTCGCGGCTCGAGGTACCAGCCTGAAGTCTGTCGAATAACTGTACAGAATAAAATGTACGGAAAAAACAAAGTTAAATCAAGTTTAAAAGTAGTTTTGTAAGGAAAAATAACTCCGAACTATGTAGCGACTCAATTCACATAAATTATTTGGACCAATTAAAGGACGATGTAAGCAGTAATTGCAGCTTATAACTGATGTGCACATAAATCACAAGTATGGAGTGTCGTGTGACATTAACGCGGGTAAAAGTTGAATTATCTACTCCGATCTCTACGAGCAGTTCGAGTATGTTGTAAATGTCTGAAAAGATTAGGGAAGACTAAGTTTTTTCCCAAGATTTTGATATGTAGATGAATGAACGATGAATTTATGGAGGAAAGGTATTTTCTCTCTTAATTATATCAAAATTGCTAGTAGAAAATAATTAGGAGAAAGTAAAGACAACTACGTCTCGGCAATCACAGGTCAGTTCATGATGAAAAAGCATCACATCATACGATTATTGAAAATAAGTTTTATCTCAAAACTGAACACGCTATTTCAACGTACTTACATCACAAATCCTGTTAAGAAAAGTAAAATCTATAAATCTGCTATCAAACATGCTTAGGTATTCTTGAGAACCCAAGTGGTTTATTTAATGGTGCACTCAGGCGATGGACTACTAAGTAGCCTGCTTACTGCCCCACTTAAGCTCAACGCGCTTATGCTTAAGTACTTCAAGTCTTACAAACGTTTGCAAAAAATCTTGAGTGTGTCCTAACATTAGGTACAGTGTCTTAAATATATTGGAAGGTAGGAAATTTGAGATGCTACGCGGTTATGTTCCAAGTGAGTGACAGGTCGTTTGAATGTCCGTAAAAATTAGTCTCAATATCAAAAAGATTTTGTTTTAAGTGAATCTAAGTTGCTAATCAAAGTTTAAGTCAACTTTGATTAGCTGACTGAACCAAAATTTAAAGTCAGTATTTCAAATAATTGTTAAACTGTTGCATAATTCGAAACGTTACTCAGGTGTCAGGAACTGTCTGTATTGACCTAAAATGGCAAATAAAGAGGAATCTTTTGCTTTCAGTACAGTGGCTTACCAAAGACTGTAATTGGAAGAACAGTACATAATTCGAAAACCAAAACATCAGCTCAAAAAAGGTTACTCATATTTAAACCAGCTACTCCGCGATCGGAAACAATCTGAGCCGCCAGCGCTTTCCTATACACGGCAGCAAAAGTTCTCTATTAAAAGAACACTAGACAGTTTTAATTATGCAAAATCATCGATGTACGCTCACCTATTCGGGTCAGGCGGTGCGGACGCCGGCAGTTTTAAAAATGAAACAATGGACGGGAAATGAAGACCAGCCATGGACCGTATGTTGGAATGAAATAGTATTGTTAAGGGTGCTTCAGACGGAAGTGTACGCCGCGTGTTGCACTTTTGTATTGGTTTAGAATAGCGTTTGAATCGATGCGCGTGGAAATGGGTTTTATATTTCGAAATGGATTAAGTGAAATGTATTCAGCAGTTGTCTGTATGTAATGAACAGTCGATTTCAATAGGACATGACGTGCAGCGTGCTGTTCGGTAGAGCTCAACTAATTCTGGCGTTAGTTAGTCGGCTCGTCACAATGTTATGAAATTTCATTTCATTTCATTGATGAATAAAGAAATTATGGCGACAATCCTCCAAAATTTTGATAAAAATATAATTTGATAATTACTTACAATATCTAAGAGCAGAGTAAAAACCGATGACGATTATAAATCTTTCTCTTTTACTCCAAAATTCCAGTAGGAACATTACATATTCAAAATACATTTTCTCTTACTTCGGCTCTACGACGCAAAAATCGCAGAAGCTCTATCAGCTCATGTGTCAGCTCCCTTATAGGTACAATCTACCTTTATAACACGTGTTTTCGCTGACCATGGTGATGAACGTGGGTGATACACGTCTAGCAGTCGCTTTACTCACTGATTCTGTACTGGCAAACAATGACTTTACATAAAGTGCACCGATTATTGACAATTCTAAATCAGAGTGATGATTTGAAAAGCACTGGCTATAATTTTTTAGAGTTTTTACGAAAGTCTATAACTACGGTGGCTTTACGTCGGATCAATTGTCAGTTTGTCTGCCACCAGGCTGTATCTTATGAACCGTGAGGAGCAAGACTTGAAGACGTGAAGATTATATCCGTATCCGTTAAAAAAATCAAGTTTAACGTAGCGGTTGTTTTTATTTATTTTTTTATTCCATCCTTTTGTCCGGTATCCTCAATGGCATGAACCTGACGCGAACTAGGATGTTCTCTTTTTTTAATCCAAATCATATACATATTCCAACGTACAATTTTAATCAGTGTCATAATTCAGCATGCATACATGTATCAATCATGCGCTGATGACTGTTATACCACGATATTGCATTTGAATCACGTATCCGACAATTAATAGTGCTTGCATGTAATCTACTAGTCCTGACAATTGTCATTACTTATGCAGTTGCAATTGAAACCAACACGACACGTGTACACGGCTCTATTAAAATAGCGATTGTCTGTCGGGCTATTTGTGTCTGCAAATGAAGATATCAGTTTTTTATTATTTTTTGTCAGACAGTAAAAAAATATTGAAATTACAGGTGGAAAAATAATTAATTCTCGAAAGAAAATTATTGATTCAACTTCGTTAAGGAAAATTAAAGTTGAGAATTGAGAAGTTTTTGTATCGTCACTAACCACTACCTTTTGTACATCATATCACGAATCCACTCTGCTTACCTGTAAATCGCTTTCTCAAAAGAATCCTATTTTGTTACAAACTGACTAAACAGAATTTTTTTTTTCCTGCTCAAATAAAATACCCACGATGGAGAAATATATGGAAGGGAAAATTTAAGGTACTACACCTTACATACCCAAAAAATATCTTATAGTAAAAGCCATCATCGAGACGAATCCTGAGTCTTTTTCAGCCTACACATCTATATACAGGCAGCACAACGACAATTCCACCTAATTTCCCCAAACCAGAACAAAAGAAAATCAAAGCCAGTTCGTTAATTGTGCCACCTCTATCCGTTTGTGTATCTTGCGTACCCACGTAGATTGGAAATTCTTTACGCGGCCCCCGTTTGATGCGTGCCTTTGAAAACCAATTGAATTCGTTCCTGTTTCTTGTTTTCTGCAAAAGTATTTTCGGGTCGCTAGTGGTTTTACAGATGTGTAATAAAGTTATCCTGTTTTGGTAACACGAGAGTGTGTCGGGGGTATAGAGGTTTTTATTAATTATGTCAACAGGAAAAGTATTTTCAAAGAATTCTGGAATAAGACTAGTCTACAAATATACGTAACTAGCTGTAGCCCGTGACTTCGTCCCCGTGGGTAGAAGATATAAGTTATGATTTATACCTGCCCTGTTTTTTTTCACATTTTCCATTCTATTTTCGCTCCCATTAGTCGCAGCGTGATGGTTTTATAGCCTAAAGCCTTCCTCGATGAATGGTCTATTCAACACAAAAATATTTTTTCAATTTGGACCAGTATTTCCTGAGATTAGCGCGTTTAAACAAACAAACAAACTCTTCAGCTTTATATATTAGTATAGATTAGTATAGAAGTATAGATTATAAAATTCGGTATTATGATAAAATTTCATTTGTATATTATCTAAACTCAATCAAATTTCATCGTCAATCAAGTTAACAATTGTCATGGATTAGTATTTTTTAATACAGGCAAGTGAAACAATTTTAAAGTCAGAAGAACAGACTAAATTGACACTTTACTGTTGGAAGCGAGACGTTGTAAAGACCTTTCAATATCCATACATCCATGCTATCTGTCCATGTTTCAATATCCATGTGACATATGCAAGAGGTTTTTTGTGAAAACCACATCTGTGGTCTGCAGACTTAATAAAGCAGAAATGTTCTTCTTACATCTTCAGTATTTGCCTTAAGTATTAAAAACCGGTCATTGCTAGTCGGTGTCGCAAGAGGGTTCCGTGCAAATCATCTGAACAAAAATTTACGGTTTTTGCAGTCTTCTCTATCTTTGATATAAGACGTTTTGAGAAGAAAGGTCTTTACGGACGGACAGAGAGGCGCGCAGAAGCACAACAAAGTGATCCTTTAAGGTTTCCTTGTTTTCCTTTCGAAAATGTTCCTGAAATCACATTGAAAACTAACATCAAAATAAAAAAGTACTAAAGTACTCTTAAAAACGTAAAAAACTCTTAATGGAATGCAAATTTGATAAGCGCTAAATCCGTACTAATTTTAACGACAAAATACATTATACGTTATACATTGCGTTGTATATTCATCTCGCCCATTTCTCGGTTCGAGTCATGCGCGATATGTAACATGATTTACTTTAATAAGAAATATGATCGCTAGAGCTATGTAGAGTGTGAGTATATCACGTCCGTGAGTACGTTTTTATTAACACATCTGTCGAGATGCCGTATGTCTAGTTATAGTAGACTAGCTCTGGCGGTTATTATATTACGTTTGTCAGTACCACGCTTTCACTTAAAGTGTCTTGAAGATTAAAGTCGTTTGGTAGGTACCTCAAGACTGCATGTGTAAGGTTAACACTGTATTGAAATGCAAAACAAGCATCTCTCGTAAAACTGACAAAGCCCTTCTAAAATAACATTTGGAATAAAATCATTCGAATGAGTAAAAAGTTGCAATATGACTGATTATTTTTTCTTTTGTACCGTAAGTAAGAGCAGAAAAGCGAGAGAGAATTTATTTTAAGAATGTAAGATAAACGTATCTTTTTCACTTCCAAGGATAAAACAACAAAATTCTCTATCCTGCTCTACCATATGTCAAAAGCATTAGAATTAAAATTCACAAGACCTAGCGTCGTCTCTTTATTATAATTCTCTTTTTTCTTGAGAGTAGTGAATTAATTCATGTCACCGCTTCCTGTTACATATTAATACGCGTAGCATTAATATGACGGCCATTTTAGGATTGTTGGCAAGAGCCTCTTCCATTACAGCGCACGTTTTTTGTTTTTGTATTAAGTTAATTTATGTCGTACATTCAAGTATGCATAAGCATTAATAATACTAATAGTATTAATAAAAAAAAAACATAATATGTTTTTTTAATTGTGTAAAAAATCATTTTTAAAGTATTTTTTCTTACAAGCTTTTATTTTTCCTGATACCTACAAAATATGAAAACATATGTTAGTATACAATTACTAGCCTATAAATTTGTCTTTTCATATAAAAAAGGACAAATACATAGTTATAGTTAGAGAACTTGAACCAGCAACTTTGCGCTCTTTATTTATTTAGTCATTTAACCGCTAGTCCGCCATGGCAATTAGCATTTAGCAACTAAAACTTCGTTTACTTCAAAAACAGCAACAAACCATCAAAAAGCCAATTAAAACTCCTCATCAGGAACGAAAAACAAAACTCAAGCTGAAAAAACGTATCAACGCGGAACGTCTAAGAGGGCGTGTATTAAAACGGTACGAACGTCCCCCAGATAAGATCCCCTACGTACTCCGAAGTTAATCATGAACCTCAGTGCCTATTTACATAATGTTTCCTTTATCCGCGAACTTGTTCTTGAGATCGAAAAGTTCGAGACGCACCGCCCGACGCGACGCTCTCCATGAAAATCTGAGATACAGTACCGAGACGAATTAAAATATACGCCGTTAATGAGGTTAGATGTTTTTGAATTTCTATGAAGTATTAGAATATTTAGCGGAAAGTTTACGGTTTGTTTTGGTTTTGAAAGAAGGCTTTTGCTTGGTTATGTATTGTTTTTGAAATTAAATTAAGCGTTTTTTATATTGATGACTACATTATGTTCAATATGTCGATGACTATATTATGTTGGACCAAGTCTTTAGATGGCTAAAACTACCTCTAAAAGCAGTATTCTCTAAAGCAGAAAGAAAGAGTTTATCTATGAAAAAAACTTTCTCAAATGTGCCATAGATCCAGATTAACAAACGCTACATTTATTAAGAGCTAAGAAAGCAAACATTAGTTATAAACCGAGATTGTTACGAATCCTTACAAGGGAATGCTTTTAAAATGAAACGGTCAGCTTAAGGTTTCCGAGTATATTTCATTTTGAACTCTACAATAGTCATCTAGTGTAACAAATCTTTATTATTATTAGAAAAAAGGAAAATATTGTAATTGATAAAATAATGACGGACGACAATCATTCTGAACAATATGTCGAATTGTAAATGGTAGGTGCTATCACGAGGCAGAACTAAAACAAAATAAGTTATAAAATGCGGCTGTCAGTACCATGAAAATCGTTTGGGTGGAGAATATATTGTACAAAAAACAGAAAACTTATTTTTTTAATTTTATGTGTTTTTTTTTTGGGAAATCTTTATTTCTCTACTGATAAAGTTTAGCTTAGCTTCTGATCTTGAACAGTAAAGTTTATATCTTAAAAAGTTAAGTTTCTTTTCTTTCTTTCTTCTAGTTTCAAACCGTCTGGTTCCACCTCAAAAATCAACAAAATGTAATCCAATACGAGTATCTCGAAGGCCAATCCCTTAGCAATTCCCTATCCAAAACGTTCTATAAAAGTAGTATGAGCATACGAAATCGTTTAGTAAACAAGAGGACTCCCATAGGGCACAATGGGAGCGAACACGTGAAATGAGATGTCTCATAATACAGGGTGTGTGGCTAGTGCCGCGCAATGTGACGTCATCGCATTAGATCCTGTCAGGGGCTCTGCATTTTCTATTGTTTTGAATTGTACTAAGAAATGTTATGCAAACTAGTTTGAATGATATTTTTCTTGAAGTTATTTTTTTTCTGCAGTGTGCTGTCACTTTATGAGATGCATACTAAGAAAACTTACTAGGAATGTGGTAGTATATATCTTAATCAAATACTGAATGTGTGATTTGACTCTGGTAGAAGTAGCAAGCATGGCAAAATTTATCTCTCAAATATAATAAAGGTCTCAACAGCTCTACATTATTTCATTTACTATCATATTTAAAGTTTTGTAAAACTTGGTGCATAAGTTTAAATAATGTATAGGTCATTCAATATTCTACGACAAACAGCAGCCTACAACGGACAAAAATCCAAAACACAATTCTATAGAAACTAACCGCACCCCTCACAACGAAACAAAAGGCAACTTGAAACGCGATCCACTGACCGCACTACAACCCATCATTAAAACGAACAAACAAACAAAATATAAATCCACATTACTGATCACGTTCTAATTATCCTCGCACGCTTGGTTCGAATGCTCTCGCAGTAGCGGGCGCCCTTCGGCCCACTCTGTGCTTGACAGATATTAAATTCGCATCCCGCGATGCCACCGGCCACAATATATTGCTATATGTATTGTGACAGCGTTCATTGCGAATACATTATGTATGTTTGTAAGATCATGACAACTGATGTCGAATTGTTTTTGTTGGGTTTCGTGATAAGGAGTTTGGTTGAAGGTCAGGTGCGAGGTTTTTGATTTATGAAGTAAATGCCTTGATTTCTGTCTCGGATTTTATGTTTTGTAAAATTGGTAACCAATATCGGCTTCTTCTTGAAATATTATTTTATGTATCCTGTTCTTTTTGAAATCATTCTTTTTTATATATGAAAAACAAATATTGCGTATTGACATACGCATAGGATTCTACATTTTACTACCTAAAACAATACGAAAATATAAAAATCGAAAATGAATAAATAACCATCGAATAACAAACAACGGAAGCAAGTATAGAAACCGGTAAAATGTCAATTGTTTTTTACAACGAAATGTGATTGATTTAGTTTCAAATAAAGTTAGATGTATTATTAATTGAGTGAAAAATGTACAAAGAGCCGGAACAATACAGATATTGTGACATACATTCAGAATACATGATGTTTTCCATCATAATAACTGTTATTCTAACGTTTTCGCTGTTTTGGATGTTCGCTATTGTTTTATTAATGCTCCAAAAAGTTTCAGTTGAATACAATATGAAAAATTCAGTCGGTCGTGTGGCTGGCTTTATCGCATAGTTATAGTAGATTGATGGAAAAACGTTTTTTTTTATATTAGTTTAATAAAATATTTTTGGAATAAGTTTATTCAAATTTGATAAATGTTATCGTTTTACTAGTCAAATACTTTTATTTCAACAGCTGGAATCCACAATTCTTTACTGGCTACCCTGAGAAGAAACGTCGAACCAAATTTCAAATAAAAAAATCATTTCTTCGATATAGAATAAGATAGATACGAAAAATTATAATCTATTCAATAATAACAATTGAAATTACGATATTGCTTTGAATTTGCAAATCATTTATCATAAATTTAATTTTATTTCAATACTATAACCGATATTATTTTTCCAAACAGCTAAAACTAAATTTACAAAACGCTGTTTCAAGGAACTCTTTACAAGAGTCCGAAACAAAAACAAAACGTTCAAATCGAATAAATAAAAAGTTATTGAACTATCGCAATGAAAGAAGAAATGTAATGATACCCAATACACATAGCTGGCGACAAAAATCAGAAATTATACGTTTCATCAGATACAATAAATAGTGGTCTGTGCCGGTCGGAGTTTAACGTTATCCAGACGCAACACGGAACATAAGAAAAGCGATACAACATAGTTTTACGGGTGTTTAGCGGGAAGTCTACAAACTTTTTATTAAGTACTTAAATTTGTGAATTTTTGCTTGGTTGTGGATACTATTGTAACTTGTTTGAAAGGAAAAACATCGATAAAAATATTCCTAATTTTTTTGGGATATGCAGAAAAATTTTGTACAAAAATAATGACCTCAAATCAATCTATTATTCACGCTAAAATAATCCAAAGTTAAATAGTTTTATTATTCCCTAGAAAGTGGTATTCCAGATTTTAGCCTACAGCGTTCTACGTGTTGCCTAGCATCACAACGTCTTTATAGCTTTCTTTACACAGACCAAAAACCAGTCAAACAAAAATCGCCACAACTCCTGGCTCGATCCACTTACCCCACCCTAAGTAATCCCCCCTCCCGTGGAGGGGCGATTACCCCTTTATTACTCCCCGGTGCGCGCCCTAATGCATGACACTATTACGCGCAGCGCCAACTAATGCCTATGTCATTTTATAAACATATTATTGTTTACTTCAATTAATGTGGTATTCGATTGGAAAAAAACAATCAATTGTCCAAAATTGCCTCACCCTATTATATCAACCAGGAATGGAAAAAGAACAAGGATAGTGACCGATGCTTCTTTTCTATTAATATGTAGAAATTATGTTTAAATAAATTATGTATAAAGAAAACTTTTGAATAGGTACATAGCTTATTAGCAGTCTACCTAAAACTACTATTATCTAAAACTACTTTTGCTTTTAAATTTTAAAAGCAAAGCGTTTCGGAGCTATCTCAAAACGAAAGTCGTACATTCTTCTCCAAATTACTTACCCACCGAACATATTGTAACAAATTAAATTCTCAATTTTGAAATAATCGTTATTCTAAATTTACTGCGTTCTCGCTTTGAGCGCGGCGTCAATTTGACGGGTGAACTACGTAAATGTGAGCAAGTAGATTGCGTGTCGATGTGAGGCGTAAGTGGGAGGACGATGGGGCAATATGTAGCATACAGAATGCGAGACCTACGTTTTCATACCTACTTTTGTTTGGAGCAATAAGAATTTATTCTGAGGTGATCTATGAGAAACATTTAAAGAATCAATATTATAACATGATATTAAAAAAGTCTTGCTTAGGGTATCTATGAGTGAAGTACAAGGAAAAGTTGTAAATCGGCTTCTTTATTATCTTTATTAAACTCTTGTACTAAAAAATAAAAATAAATGTTCACAACTACGAAATTACACGTAGTTTATAAATAAAATAAAAAAGCATACCCCTATCACTGTACTCAAAGTCACCGACTAACACAAAATGTAAAAAGTATTTAGCATCCAACAAAATTAAACTTTTCCACTCAAAAATAATTAAAATATCTCAGCGACACAACAAAATTTAATAAATCCGTCGCCGTAACGAAGTGGAGTAGTTATCATAGCGGAATATCCACTGGAATCCAAGATGGCGGTCTTGTCTGAGTTCAGGTGTCATCCTACAATGAACCCGGTTCAAGTGGGTCGCCAGAATTTAAGGCATCTTGGAATTTCACGAGCACGCCGATGTACGATGGAATGGAAGCGTGAACATAATTAAATATTTATGAAAATGTACTAACTTTTTGTTCTTATTGCTGCTCTCTTTTGTTTTGGAACGATTTTTTGAGAATTGTACTTAAAGTTTGAGAAAGAGATATAAAAAGTTATTAAAAACAGTTAATGGTGTTTCTTTAAATGCACGGTTATTGTGGAACCAATATCTTCTTATTACGAGCGTTTAAAAAAACCGAATCTAAAATCATTTACATTCAGATTAAAAGTTTAATAAAACCTAGTCTTTTTGGTAAGGTTCTTCAAAACTGCTTTTGAATTAAGTTTTTCATTTACAATTTCAAAGTTCACCTCATTATGAAAAAAAACACAACTTTAACCTTAATTTCAATAAATAGCTAGTACCTACTGAAATACGTCCCTTCTTTAACAAAGACTCCCAACGCTCAAATATATCATTACTACCCAAACATCCTCTTTTATAACAAGACAAAAGTGTTAGAAAATTCAATTTTCAATTTACTTTGGACAGTAGTGGAGGCTGTCTCTTCTAGTACTTACAGCTTCGTATCCTTGCCAGAGCAAATACCATCTGGAATGATGATAAGTGAATTGGACCTCCATACTGTAACAGTTTCGAATTTAAACAGTGTGACTTGAATCTAAACTACCTTTTTGTTTACTTTAATTCATTGATACAAGTATCTCTAGCTGAGCTCGATTTGAGATTGGTTTCGCGTTTTGTTGAGAGAAATTGATTCAAAATGAAATGTTTCGTAAATATTATTATATGGGGGTTAGAATGGGTAAGTATAAAAGTTATGTGAATGGCCATCAGAAAGTTTTATTAAAATACGTTGAATCATGTTTTATTTTCTTCTTTTTAATAAAAAATCTTAGGACGCTACATTCTCGTAACATTAAAATGTAATGAAGAAATATTTTTTTGGGCTTTGTCGTGTCGCGATTGCTTTTACTTCAAAGCTTAGATTTCTTAGAAAAATATTTAGACTTTAACTTGTTTAGTAAAACCCAAAAAGACGTTTTACAAGAAAAATAACAGACGGACTAAATTGGTCCTGAATTTTTATTTCCGCCATCATGCCTACCCTTGCAATATGTTTAGATCACCAAAACGGTTTTAATGAAAATCAGAATCTCATAAAAACGACGAATAATACTTTAACGGAGTTTGGCCTTTTAAAGTATTTAATAATGCAGAGGTAACCTACGTTTCAAATAAATCCAAGGTTTTTATTAAAATTTTCGCCGGTACGTTTTCAGGTCGAGATTAAATGAGAAAATCTTAAATGAAAAGGAGGATTAATGAAATTAAACCGACGTATTTAAAACTAATATGAAGAGTTGGCCGTATTCATAACTGGATTTATTTCGAAATATAATTCTTGTTTTGTTGGTAGTGAGGAACTGTGTTTTTTATATAAGTAGTTGTAGTTTTGGAGGACAGGAGTGTTTCCTTATATTCCATCTAGATAGAAAATATTTTGATACAATACCAATGTTGTATAAAAATAATAAATTACAAATATTACATTTTATATTGGATGGGTGAATCGTTTTATTTAATCGATTGGGAAAACCCAACCAGCTGTGGATAATAAGGTGGTTGTTTTTATATCTAACCTTCTTTTCCCACAACTAGGAAAGGATACCCCTAAATCAATCCACGTCCAAAAAAAATAAAAAAGCCGGATTAAGTTACAGTATTGCCTCATATACCATATATCATATACCCTCTCCAAAAGATGACAGACAAACTAAACAATTTATTACAATCTAATCCAAACATGATGCTGATGCACTCACGTGGTATATTTGAATTAGTTGTTCAGTACACGCCACGATTGTGATGCGAAACTTTTAATAGTCTAGTCAAACTTAATAATATACTACAAACAAAGTGCTGTGTTCACATTAGTATTCAAGCAACGGAGACTGTTCTGTAAATGTATCATGACTACACGTGTTTTTCTTTACGATATATATATGTATTTGTATTTTGCTCGTGGCTAAGCTATAGCCACAGAAGTGAAACGATCGCAGGTCAAGCTATGCTTGACGCGGTTGGTCCGTAGATGGGTGACCATCTTTGTCATAAGGAGTTCCTCCGTGTTTCGGAAGACACGTTAAATTGTGGGTCCCAGCTGTTATTCTTACATCTTTGACAGTCGTTACAGGTTGTCAAAAGCTTGAAAAGTCTAACCAAGGGGTATCGTGTCGCCCGGGTAACTGGGTTGAGGAGGTCAGATAGGCAGTCGCTCCTTGTAAAACACTGGTACTTAGCTGAAACCGGTTAGACTGGTAGCCGACCCCAACATAGTTGGGAAAAAGGCTAGGCCAATGATATATTTGTATTTTTTATTTGTATATTTTTGTTAGTTTATATTTGATATTAATTAAGTAGACTGTTAGCAATATTAATAGTGAGTAAGGTTTAAAGGAGAAAGGAAGTTATGGTTACATATGAAAGCAGATTTGATATTTCTTAGATTGATTTAACGGTTATTTTAATTTAATAAACCGCTACTGGTTTATTAATTTAAAATAACCGTAAGTGACAGCTATCACTGAGACTGAGATACTACAGGTTCAATTACCATGGACTATAAATTTTTGTGACTCAAAATTGCTGTCGAAGTTTGAATTGCATTACGAGTTATTATTTTGTCATACAAAATATGCACTAGGAAAGGAGACCAGGACAAATTTTGAAATAGAACTTACCAAAAAGGTAAGGTATCTCATTATTGGATTTCTATGAAAGCAAAATTTCCGTACGCATTAAAGTACCATACATAAAACTGAACACAACACAGCCATTGTTACGCCCCATACTTACCCCATTCCACGCCAGAATAAGACCCCATTCGGATCGCTCTCGAGCCTCAAGGACCATCAACGTCCCTAATTGTGGCTGTCAGAGGAATACCTGAGAACCTACCACCAACTCTTGTTGCAGGACTTGGCAATGTGGAAGAGAGACAAGGCTCTACGCCGTTCTACGCTGCGCTACACCGCGCTACGCCACGCTACGACGTGTAGAGTCCCGTCTCGCTTTTACAATAGGATCAGTGTTACGATAAGATGGTAGGTAGGCCCCCGTAGCCACTCGACCATCGATAAGTGAGCTTGGCTGACGTCATTAATAGACGACAATTATCGGCCAATTATATTGTGAAGTTTTAATGAGCTATTAAAATTTAATGCTGGGTTTTTGTGGTGATTATTACATGAAAGTTCTGGATGTGCTTTTGGGATTTGCGTTTGTGATATTAACGAATGCGGTATTTATTATAACAATTATCATGTTTGAGAGCTGAGGTAACATTTATTTTATAATTACTGATTTTAATTAATAGTTTTCAATCACGGGTCTATATTTTCATGTCAAGTGAAGTTATTGATTCAACTGATTGTTTGCTGGTTATTTTTTTAGAGGTTAAATTATGAATAGTCGGATTAAAGTTAATGCTGATATAAAAACTAAACTTTACTTTATGTGCTACAACAAAGCAGTAATCGTTATAACATGTTGAAAAAACTAATAGAACTATTCGCAACAACTTTTATTGATCGCTCCAAAGTTTAGAACCGTAACAATGAAGGAATATATCACAACTCTTACACGCGTTATTTCCAAGAACAAACTACTCGCAGACCAAATCCATCATAGAAAATCCATCGATAGAAAACTTTATACGGGACAACTTACATTGAAGACTTTACGTTTCCTTAGATTTTTAGGGTTCCCTATAAGAAAAAAAATGGGAACCCTATTACAGAAGCGCTTTTAATTTATCGGTCTGTTTATCCATCCATTGGTTTTTAAGTCCGTCCTTCACTAGGGTGAATCTTATGCGTAATGAAAACTAAACAGTTTTCATTTAACAAAAAATGTTTTTCTAATTTAATTAATATTGAGGTTAAGCAACGAATGTTACGGGAATAAGTTTCCTGTATGTTATTTGGACGGAACCTTCAGAACCGAGAGACAGCCTCGCACGTGACCGGTTTTGTTCCTTTACAACCGAGCCTTGTATCTTAAAGTGTTGTAAAAAAACTAAGAGTACTTACAAGTTGGAAGTTTTTACGCGACAAAGTTTACATTGTATTGTCAGACCTTTTGAATGTAATATCATTTCTGAGTTTTAAGGGCGTCTTTTGTTAAATGATTCCGGATTTATTTATGGCTGCGTTTTACTGGAGAATACGTTTATTGCTTTCACTCTTTGTCATGAAATGTGTCATAAAAACTTTTTAGAAGCTTGGTAAGTTTTTTTTTTCAAACTATGACTAAAAAGCCGCTTGTTAAACATATTAACCTAAAGAATTTGCAATTTAGCGTAGGTGGAGATACAATTTTACTCCCACTACGCTTTGACATTTAAAATATTTTCATACATATACTAAGAATAGAAATGTTATTCTAGTAACACGTATTTCCATATTAAAATGCCAAAAATAGATTTATTTTGCATTTTCATAACAACCCGTTTAACCTTTTCCCAACCTATGACGAATACTTGTTATAACTTTAGCAAAGAAACGACTGAAAAACAAAATTTCTCCTGTCCTAGTCTTATTTCGTAAACTAATGCATGGAAAATAGTCTTTAACACCAAGCAAAGGCAAACAGTACTGTCTATATCTACTAGACTAAATAAATTTAACTGTAAATTAAAATTTAAATAAAAAAAATACAATTTATTTTCGGCTGATAAATACAAATAGGGATCCCATCTCACCACTAGCACCACAAGGTCATCCATCTTACCCAAAACCTTTGTATTCTTGGAACTAATTGCTCGGCCATTTGTTTGCGATCTAGTGTCGGTAATTACCGAAGTAATTACGTCCTTTGTAACAGCCGGTGTACTGCACTTTAATTATTGAATGACGCTGTTGAATGCCCCTTCTTTGTCGAACATGGCTCTCAAATTCATCGCGTTGTAGAGATGGAATATATTATACGGAGAATTGCTTTTGTGACTCATGTCTACTAGTAAACTTTATCTAACTGATAATATTTAACTAATGTAGTTAAATATTAACTGTAACTTTTAGCGATCCTTACAGTCTGTCTTATGTTTCAACAAGACGATTTGACGATTTCATATTTCATCACGAATGGAAATACATTTTTACTGTTTTTGTCTTCGCTTTTTCAAAGGCAGCTAATCCTAACCTTAGTGTCAATAATTCAGAAGATAACTCACTTGTATATACTGTAAAGTATAAAGTAAGTAACGGTATATAAATAAATACATGATACCATATTTAAACTCCGTTCCAATACGCGATCGCAAATTCTGTTAATTTTTTACACAAAAAAGATATCGATCATTAATCAATAACATGTAATAATAAATAAACAAATCCATCCATTCAACCTTTATGCCACAAATCTATCAAATTGATTGTATTGACTTCCGCGCTGATTGAAATGAAAGGAAAACAAAGCGTCCAACGATACTCGTCTGTTGTAATAGTCAAATGAGTAACGAATATTGAACATACATATTGTGTGTGTGTTTCTAACATGCATAATGTATATGTGGAGTTATAGAATGTGGGAAAGTAGAAGGAATTGGTACATAGGCAGAGTGTATCACTATTAGGAGGTGACGATCAACTCTAGATTCTTCTTCAGATTGCACGTCAAAAATTCGTGCCCCGATGGCAGTTACGTAAAATAATAAAAAAGAATCCAAGAGCGGTTGCGAATTGCAAAAATGTCGTCAATAGACAAAATCTAATCTGTGAATGTCCATGTTATGGCACAGATAGCCGAAAGGTTGTCACATCAAACTGAGTTTACGCAACGTGTTGCGAATTCGATCTCCGTGACTATGTGTTTGAAAGTAATTAAACCGTACCAATAGGAGTAAATTTTTTGCAAGAGTCGTATTATAAAAAAAAATTGTCATTGATACAACGATACTGGTTTTAAAACTATGACATGAGAACTTCCTTCTACTATTCGATGTTGCTATCCAACACACACATGTGAAATTTCGCCTGTTTTGGTTACGACATGCTAATGAAGACGCGATCTGTCATTTCAAGCAATATTTGTAAAGGTTCGAATACAAAATTCGCCTGTCAATGTGACTGGCGTATAATATTCCTTCTGAGGTACAGAGAGGCTGAATAATAATCAGAATACAGCCTATACAGTCACAAAGGAGTATGTACATAGTAAACAGTTATAATTCCGGGCTATCACAGTATTAATGATGACCCAAATTCCTTGAAGCACACGCACGTACTACCTCGAAATCTACCAACTATAGCAACAATCCAATCGCGGCTTCAGCCGATACCAAAATGTAGTTTTGGCATTATTTGAATCCACCAGGGATTATGAGTTGAGGTGAGTCAGCTAAAAACCCAAGGACTATTTTAAAAGTCACAGTTTTCAACATGCCTAACAGATCTTACGAAATAGAAAGTAAGAAATGTATTCACAATTTTCTCTATTATTTCTCCAGTGTTGGAGATAAATAAAACAGGACAAGGGAAAAGAAAGATAAGACAACCAATAATAGTCCTATCCTATCCTACCTCAAAATGTAGCCAAGACTGATTCACGATAAACACAGATTCCATAACGTGTATTCCAATAAATCTTGATACGAATGCCGACGACAGCCAATAAATATGGGACGCGAATTGCCCTCAGTTGGAAAATAAATAAGACACGCTCTGTCTGTGGTTACCGAACGGATGTAGAGTTATTTTAATGACTGGACGCTAAGGAAGACTGCTCTGGTTGCCGTTTAAAAAAATTGAGGGCTAAGTTTGGAAAATTAGAATGCTTTGCTTTTTTTAAACAAAAATGCATATAATATTAATTGTGTGTAGGTTTGTGCGTTACTGCGCATAGACGATGAAACCAAAACATTATTTTCTCTACGGCTATGCTACTGTCATATATTCGGGGCAAACGCTTTAATAAACTCGCAAAAGAAAATACTGTTAGGCAAGTTTTTGCTTAATGAATTTCAACGTCGCTAAACATTCCATATAATAAACGAAGAAAAACGAACCTAAATCAAGAATCCACATTAATTTAAAACCAGGTACGAAAATCAGACTACAATAGCTTCACAAAAACTTCCATATAAATCTCGCGATTCGCAATCGAGAACATTCCGTTGGCTTCCCAAAAATCCTACTAATTTGCAATAACAACCACAGAAAAACATTAATCTCCATCCATCTCGTAACTTTTTTCAAACCACTGGGGGCTGAAGAAAAGGAGAAACCCGATTCTGGGCCTAGCCGTTACACGAATGAAATATGTACCAAAAAATTCTACTATTTTTCTTTGTTTACCCATTTAAATATTAGCCTCAATTACAATGGCCAAGTCTAAAAAAAAGTACATTTCTATTTTTCTATTTAAAACAACCTTTGTAAACCGTTAAAGTATTTATTTTATTGTACATAACTTCATTTGCAAACACTAGCATTAAACAATAGAGTGTACCTAGGATATAATCGATTTAGCGGATATTATATTTTTAAAACTATATCAATATAAAATGAAAAATATACATTATTTACAAAGCGTCAAAAAAGACATCTTCATCAGTGCTAAAATCGGGAAACGTACCCAGAAGAATAAGAATTAGTATTGCCAGTGTTGTATGGCAATACTAATTCTTTGGGCAAAATATAGATCAGCCTTAGCCTTTATTTTAGTGTAATTCCTTTTTTTATATTCAAATAATTGTAAAATAAAAAATCTGGTGTCTAATAACTTGTTTATGTAAGCACGATTAAAAAATCATTAAAGGAAATAAATAATAGAAAAAATCGATTTTAACGCATCGATTCATTTATTTCACATGGATTACACTAGCAAATGTCAAATGCCAATGTCAACGTCTGATAATTGTCATCGTGCTTTCATAAGTGACATTCGCTTTTCGTATCTTCGAGCGCGTGAATGTGTTTTTCAAATTCTCGAGATTTATTACAATATTAAACCTCTGCTCGAATACTGGACTCCGAAACTGATTGCCTTCTGACTGACCCTTGCTTGCATATTGGATGCCTGGATTCCTGCTGACCTTTGCTGGAAAACCGGATCTGGATATTGCTCTTCTGACGATTGGTGGATACTGTATCATGAGTTCATTAATGGTGGAATAGCAACAGACCGCTGCAACACAATAGAAATTCGAAGATTGGTTGGGTGCTGTGCCCACACCATGGACCAATTTTACTCCTGCACAATTCCTGTATTATTATATTACGATAATCCTAACGAAGGTGGTTAATAAAGAACGATCTTAATAATACAGTTTTTATTTTAATAAACCTATTGTTGCAATCTCAGTTTACTGTAATTTCAGATAGCATCAAAAAATCCCCTGGTAGTAAATACAATGTTTAAATATGTCATTATTGATCTAAGTAGGCCTTATCTAGTAAACAGTTTTCTGCTGAAGTTTTCACGAATATTAATCTGAGTTTATCGCTTTTTAAGTAAGTAGGTAGGTACCTAAACCTCATCATGGTAGATTGCAAGCGCTACAGTTGAATAAATACAACGCAGGAGACGGCCATATGTTCCGTTCCAGCGATCTCGACAGCAGAGAGTGTGAGAGAGAGACATGAGAGAGAGCGTTGCTAAGCGCGCTCCGTCCTTTATAGCGCACCGCTTGTCAGGTCCCAGATTTTGAAGGAGGTTTCACTAAGGATCTTGAGAAGGAGGTTTCACTTTAAAAAGGAGGTTTCGCTAAGACTAACAATCAGTGTAAACATTGTCTGATTTTACCAATTTGGCCATTGTTGAGTGTCGTGAAAATTGGACTCGTGAAATCTTCCTAAGTTCTCTAATTTATGGCAAAATTCCAGCTCTGTAACGCCAGGCCCAAGTTTCTATGGAGTTTGGTTTTCTCCTTTTCAATTATCGCTCTCCCTACCAGGTCGGCAAGTCACACAGGATTTTGTTCCCATCTGAATTAAAGCACAAATGGAATCCCATTTTATAATTTTCTCCGATTTGCAGATAGCAGGTCCCTTTCGTTTTATTGCTTTTGTTATATTATAAGAGTTATGCACGAGTTGGAGCGGGATTAGGTTTTTGATTGTCGACTGTTTAAGGTGAGGAGTCAATTAAAATGTTCGTTTTGTTTTATTATCAGCGCCGGTGTCATTGTGATCAACGGTAAAGTATAAAGTATTTCTAATACAACCAAATGGTTACAAATTGTAACACAACATATAGTACTATAACATTCAAATGAAAAGTAACAACTAAAGAGGTAAATTAAAAAAAGACATAAAACAGCTTTGTAGAGACTTTAAAAACTAAAGAAATGATATTACTACAATCCACTTTAGTTTCTTTCGCTAAGAGATCAGCATCAAAACAATCCACTCTTACAATTCCATTTTATTCTTCGGAAAAAGTTTCTCCGGGAATTATTCCCAAAATTTATGTTTCGGCCATTTTAACTCTTTGCTTAAAATCTTCATTTGGAGCGGCTGCAAGGCGCTATCTCAGTCCGATCAAACCTTCTGCTGCCAGTGTAAATAGAACCTCTTTTTACTTAAAAAAAGTCGTTATTACCGTCTGCGTAAATATTTTGGGTCTCGTTTCATGATGGACCTCTGTTGGCTTTTGTTTACGCTTTATGAATTGGCTTGTTACTCATTTTGTGTTGTAATTACTTTGAAAGAAGTAAAGTTTATAATTAACGAGTGTTTTGTGTATAACTACACTGTTTATGTTAGTAATTCACTTAAACAAAAGAACGGAGTAGCAACTTAGCCTGTCCAAATATTCTTCCACTAAGATAAATTACGTTTTGTTTTTTCATTATTTCAACATATTCTAAAAATAGAGTCACAACATACATAATTATACAACACATACACACATGGAATAATGTATTGTATACCATTATAGCGTGTACAAGATCAAAAAAAACCCGGCCAAGTGCGAGTCGGACTCGCGCACCGAGGGTTCCGTACAAACCTGCAAGGTTTACAAAGTTCGTTCATTACGACAATCATCATCATTCCCCTGCCCTTATCCCAATTATTTTATTTGGGGTCGGCGCAACATGTCATCTTCTTCCATACCTTCCTATCGGCCGTCATCTCACAAGAAACGTTCATTACGACAATCGAGTCATATAAATATATATTTTGAAATGTCACTAAAAATTTATGGTTTTCGTAATTTTTCCTTTATCTATGCTATAAGACGTTGCTTCGTACCAAATTTCAAGATTCTGAGTTCACGGGAAGCACCCTGTAGGTTTTGATTCCGTTGCAAGTGTCGAAAATTTGCGGCATAAAAGGCTGTATCTTTTGACTGCGTTGGCTTAGAAGTCTGATTTTTTCACAGCTTCAAGGGACAGTAGACCTGAGTAATTGATATAAATTTCAGCTTCATACCTCCACGCGTTCCCGAGAAAAAGGGTCTTGACAGACGGACGGACGGACGGACAGACGGACGGACGGACAGACGGACAACAAAGTGATCCTATAAGGGTTCCGTTTTTTACTTTTGAGGTACGGAACCCTAAAAACACAACTGTCCGACTGAATTAAAAAAAAAACTCCTCTAAACTTCGATCAATTAAAACGTCAACCTGAACTTAAACCAATAAGAAAACAGCAACCAGAACAAGAAATAAAATCAAAGTTTTCCTTATTTAGGTATCCACGAACAAACCACCCCAGCACTTAATATATCATAACTTTACCGATCGTATTAATACATTTAAAATCATTCGACAGTTGTGATGTATTAGTTGGAACTGCAGAACGTTTGTCATAGCAGACCGAAGTTCATAGTAAGCTGCAGTTAATGGTTGAACTTTTGTGTATCTACGATGTTCAAATTTGCCGATTTTCGCTCCGGATAACCTTTATTATTTATGGCTCTATCTTTGAGTGCTAATATTTAATGTATCTTGAATGCAGTATTTACTTTTCGTTTAAAGCTTTTATGTTGGTTGCTTATTTATGTTTGAAAGAAATATAGATTTTAAGGTTTGAGTTAAACTGTTGCCAAATACTCTTTATTTATTTTTTAAACTGACAGATTTTTGGAATAGGTTTTCTGTTTATAAAATTTAAACACCTTTATATGCTCTCCAAATAATTACAACTACCAAATGGTGGTCAATCATAGGTTAGTTTCAATACCATAAGTAGTCGTAAAAATAATTGTAAACGAACTTTTTTTTTCATCTTTATTCAAAACTGATTCGTAAAGATAATTACATGATAAGAACAATTGAGTTGCAATAAATCCTTTTTTCTCTACTGATTCGAACCTTTCGTTTTTCAAATGATGTCTGTAATCAACTGTCAGCGACGGGTTCACCCAATAACATGGGTCAGGAATGACCTCACGTCATGCTCGGATTCTCAATTGACTTGGACTAATATACTGAATTGGATATTGAAGGTTAGGCAGCAAGTGACTTTGTGAATTCAGAATTTGTCTCCGTTTGAAATTTACTTAAGGAATGTTAAGATGTCAAATAAAGTTATTAAAGGAATGTTTTTACGTGTATGCGGTCATAAGAAATAATATTAAACTATCAAGTCATTTTCTCTACATATTTTTTTTAACTCTATAACTCTTTGAACATGATGTTTGCAATATAATCTTTAAAAAAAACAACAAGTTTTTTTACATGGAAGGAGCGTGCAGATTCCGTAATATTTTCATTAACAAACTAGTAGTTCCTGAGATTAGCGCGTTCAAACAAACAAACAAACTCTTCAGCTTTATATATTAGTATAGATATAATTTAAATTAAAACATTAGATACTCATCTTCTATGAACCTTTATACCCAGCCCAACCCATTTGATTATAAGCAAACATCATACATATCTTCAATGAGAGGCTGAACTCGGATTCGTACGCATATGACAGAAACCACTGATTATAATTATATAGCAATTCTGAGTTGATTGTCGACGTGTGGATTTAGTGACGACATTTTCCTGTACGAGAGGGTGAGAATATTCATAGCGATATATTATGTATGTCGGTATATTGTGATAATGGAAATGTATGTTCGTGTTATTTTATTTGAGTGAAGTCGGATTCGATTTATTTTATAGGTGAAATATAATATACTCATCTAGAGTATTGATAGACTTTGTAACCATGGTCTGGTTTTTTGGCTTATAAGACATTTCAATATTAAATAAGTTTAAAGAAGATGATTTGCCTTTTGCCAGTCACGGGAAAAAAATTCAGGCTGCTTTTTAGCTTTTTTAAAAAAGTAAAAAAAATATCATTTTTTGGTCGGACTGCGACTCTAAGGTTACAGATAGGCTATATAAAAAAAATCAAATTTGTAATAATTCATTAAATGTATGACTGTTCCAACCGGCAATTGGCCATGATGTTGTTGTTTAAGCAATAATGGAAATACATTATCAGTCATCATTTCAGTTGGCTCGCTATCGCGGTGCGTGAAAAACAGGCTGTTAGACAGACGGTATGACACCCCAAAAACAAGCAATAATGTGCTGAATTCACATTATTATAAGTATAAATACCATATAACCTAATAACAAATTCATATAGAAATATCAGCCTCAAAATAATGTGAAAGCATTAAACACTTTGTCGAATAACGCGTCACCACAGAGCAATAAATACATTCCATGGATGTGTCATCAAATTTGCAGAACATCATGAATGGAGTCAATTTGTGGTGGTTAAGCATCGACCACAGCCATTCACCGCGACTCCTGCCGCTGTCATCACTGTTAATATTGATGACCGTGGTCCAGAATGATAAATATTGATTTTAGATTCAGCTTTAATTGTTTCGGTTTTCCTTTGACCTTTATTGATAATTATGTTATATGAGTAGAACAGAATATCGCATAAGAAAGATCGAATCGACAGTAAGATCAATTCTTGCTGAAGTCGTGAATCGCTTGAGTTTCATTAACGTGATAATAATTTCTATATAGAAATGCATTCAATATTATTATCAGAAAGTAGAAATAAAAGAAAAAGCAACCTTATTAGGATCTTTATAATAAAACATTTAAGACAACGTGATCTGGACCTTATAAAATAAAACACTTGAAATATACGACGTATGAACAATAATGAACATTTCAGTCAACCTTAAACTGCCAGTCATAAAGTTCTAACAAAATTCAATTTTGGAATTGAAAAGTTTTCAATCTATTTCTCTTTGAAAGGTAATTCTACAATACCATGGACAAATATCACCAAAACCAAATTGAACTACGACAAAAAATGGAAAACTAACATACATAAAAAAACACAAAATAAAAAGATGGCGAATACGAAATTTTAAAATTTCACGTCGAACGAGTTTAGGCATTTTTGTAATAAATTGAAAGGCCTGTGATTGATGACACGGCCCGGCGGACGGCGTGTTTACTGTATACAAAATAAAGGCAATAAAATGATATACATTGCACATTGTGTGATTGACATGTACATATTGATGCGCCGAAGATATTTTAAGCAATATTTTACGGTAAATATTAGTTGGGGATAGTGATGATTTATTACCTCTGCGCCTTTACTTTTTAAAGCTCGGTAAAATGTGATGCAATCTTATTCGTTTATTTTTACTTCAAATATTGGATAATCGCATTTAGAACATTCAAGTTATATCTAAGAAAATTATGGGAAAACAGTTTTATAGTTCTGATCACCTTGTTCAAGAATCAAATTCGTAATAAGGGTAAATACGAAATTAGTTAAAACAACATTCACCAACAAACGTTCAACATAAACACCAATTGAGATGGGAATCTGTAACTTTAGTAAGCTGATCCGTTCGGTCATCGAACCCGATACACTTAGCGTAATTCGAGCACTTAGCCAATGCTCCAATTAGTCGCTATATCGCCATCCTGACCGTCTCTCAATGATGACGAGCTTCGATGCGTATAGGAATGTGTGCTATTGACGTATGCGTACCTGGTAGAGAATATACGTATAGCTGTTGCCCGCGACTTCATCTGCGTGGTTAGAAGATATGAGTTATGACTTTTTCATCGCTTTTATTAGTCGCAGCGTGATGTTATATAGCATATATAGCCTTCCTTGATAAATGATCTATTTAACACAAAAATATTTTTTCAATATACAAACAAAAAAACAAACTCTTCAGCTTTATATAATATATTAGTATAGAGTATAGATAATAAGTTGTTGTTTAAAACCGTCAAAACAATATAAAGGATATTAGACATTTAGCAGGCCAATGACTTTTCCACGTCAGACTAAAGATGCTTCCTAAACAGATTAGTATTATTAGACTTAAATTGATGAACAATCTCTTTTTTATAAATAATTAACAAATCGAAAATAATACAAAATTATATTTTATTGCAATTATGTCTCAGTAAATAACACGAGTCAAACCACGTGCCTCTTCTAGTATTAAATAGTTCCTTTGAAGTTTCTCAAATCTTAAATTAATTTAATTTAAAGCAAGTTATAGTCAGATCTCTCCGAACTGTAGCTTAATGAAATCCGTGTCTGTGTCTAACGGAAGCATCCCATTCATACTAGAATTTTTAATTATAAGGATAAACTCCTATAAGGGAAAGTTTCTTTTTCACGAAATAGCAGCGAAGCTGTTTAAAAGCTAAGACTTAAGTATTTAGTTATTTGGTTATACAGATGGGTTTTGAGACTCTACATTAGCAAGGAAAGTCCCAAAACCTACTATGCCAATGCAGGGTATATTTGGATTTTGGAAACAAAACGAAAAGTTAATTTTATTTATCTAAAAAGGGAGGTGTTAAAAGGGAGTTTGCTACTAAAGTCCTGCCATACTTGATCCAGACATTTCAAGATCATAAATGGCTATGTGTGTCTTTACCTGTTTGTGGCTCCATAGCTCCTTAACGGGCAAACCAAACTCAATGCTTTTTTATTTTAACATTTATTCAAAACTGGAATGACGAACAAAGATAAAATTCTTTCAGAAAGTCAACCTGCCTCTACATACAGATGACAGGATGCGTGAATAATTAAAAAAATACATTGGAAGGAATACTAACATTGTTTATAAAGAAACCAAAAAGCTGAAATTAAATTTTTAATATACTGACTGTAAAATATGAATTAAAATACGACAGCGTCGTTTTAAAGTTAAGCACTATACAAATATTGTATGTCCATCGATAATTTTCCTTTAACAATATAATTAATATCGTAATTGCTATTAATTAAACCGCTCTCGATGTTTACAATGCTATCGTTAAATGTACTCGTTATTTCACCGAATAAAAATAGCAGCTGCAATAACTGTTATTTAAGAAAATAATGCGTTATTTATCCGTTATTAAAAAGAGGTATTTTATTACAAAAGTATGAAAAATTGTCGCAACTTGGGTGACCGATTAAAAACGTAAAAAACTACTTTGACGGAACATTGAGGAATGGTTAGCTTAAAACTTATCAATAGTCTCTTTACCGTCATAATTATAAATTGGTGTTCAATATTTTAAATATGAGCATATCTAATTTAAAACGAGATACATGGTAAACGTCACTTGACTAAATAATGTAAGATCATTTCTCTACATTCTCCAATCAAACTCTACTGAAGTGTGCATGAAATCTTATTATACATTTAATAACACAAAATATTAAAGTCAACTCAGAGTTAAAAAAATCAATAAACACGTAAACATAAATACGCAATTACTATCAACAAAGTAGCACTTATTGTATCGAACCTTAATATATTTAGGTGGATAATATACGACACGCTATCATACCTGATAAGGGGGATTTGTATAGGCTCAATATCGGCTCTGACATCAGTGGGCCGCTGGGTTCTGAAAGTAAATGTTTGTATGTGTATCTCATACTGAAAATACATACTTTATTATACCGACTATGGCGAAATTACGAAAAAAATACTAACATTATCATAACTAACACTACTTTTTGACAGTTAATTTGGATGTAATCATTATTCTAATTAACAAAACAAAAGACTGATAATACTGAACTTGAAAGTAAGCTTTTGTCCTTGAAGTCTTAAAGGCGTTATACCTCTACAAATGTATCGGATTAAATGAGCGTAGACGCTCGTGGTCTACGTTGCTACGTCGTAGCAAGGTTAGACTCTACAGCTTTACGTGCTACACAGATTCTGAGCTAAATTATACCTTGCTTAAGCTATGGGAAACACCGTTTTAATTTTCTCTAGCCCGATTACTAACCTACGCGTTAACTATTATTTATTATATTTACGGTTGTGGATACGTAGCCTTGACTTTATATATTACGTTTAATAGTAATATATCGATTTTTCTTAATCCCAGATTTTATTGAGTCAAGTTATCGAAGTAGCTAAAAAATATCTACTCAAACACTTTCACCTATCAAACTCAACAATATATTACTACTACACAAAGTTATTTCACGCAGTAGTTTCGCCATAGTCGGTTTAAAACATAATATTTAAGGTATCTCCATGATTTTTTACACGTTACCCACTTATCATGTTATCATTATACAAAATATTCGATGCTTATCACACCCGTATCTGTAGGAACACGATATTATCATATCTGTATTTATTGCTTTGTACTTGGAACCACAGGTTTACACTCAACTGCGCAACTAGAGTCACATTAACGTTTCGAAAGAGCCTGAAACAGGCCTTAATTAAATATTATTATTTTTTCCTTTTTAGATATTTTACCACGTTTGGGACTCACAATATTGTCTGATTTGTGAAGTAGATTTTTTGCACTATCATTTTATATTTAACATTTTATCGAGCGAATTACATGCTTTGCGACTTACAATTTCTTTGCATTTTTATTTTTATTCAGAATTTTTCGAAGGATTAGTTCAATATGGAAACAATTTACTAAACACTTCAATAAATCAAAAGCAATGGACGGTTTTAAGCGACTTACGAATATTTTTTAGTCTGTTCTGTAACAACATCACACACCGATAATTTATTCAATTCACAAATTCACACTCACAGTTTATTAACACTCACAATTTAAATTCACTATCACTTAAATTAATTTCAATGCCGTTCCAACTCACGATAAGACCATTATTTTTATTAAAAATCCAACCTTATAAAACTTTATTCAGTAATCTATTTGACCCTTTTAACAAGTTTCGTAAAGATGGGTCCCAGCTAAAACGCTTTGTCGAACCAAACACGCTGGATATTCTCGATTTTATCAAGGTCCCTCGAGTCCTTTTTAGAGAAAAAATGGACGTATAAGGAATAATAGATTACAGACAAGTAATTTATTCATCGATTACTATAAAGAAACTTTATTTAATTTCAAAACATTTTACGTATTTCATGTTGATCACAATTCAATTACCCACTTTTAATAACATATTTCTTTAACATTTGTTACACTGCACTAACAAAGTAAACTTCAACTATATTTTTCCATGGTTTCGCTGCAATCATAACACTTATTCTAGCGAGACTTGGTCCAGTCGCATCTGCCAAGAAACTCGGCACGAATTATTGGTTGATGCATCCGTTACATTTAAATAACTTTATCTTAATTGAAATCTTATTATGAAGGTTTAGTAGGAAAACATTCACTTCGGCGATAACGTTGTTTTGTTATTAGATTTCATGATTGCATTGGTTCTACGAAACCGTATCGAAATATCGTTTAATATTTTCACGACATTTAGAACGTTGAGTATTTTTCTCTACGGAAATTTGCTTTTTATGTGTAACACAAACAAAGGTCTTGTTTATTTTTAAAGCACTTTGTAACACATAGTCTCTATTTATGTGCACTTATGGGTCACTTTCACTAGTAATTACACTTTAATAGGAAGTCAACATTTTAATTTTACACGGTCAACACGCACATTATAATATAAATACAACCAACACTGACCTAATATAACGTTTTTGTTGTCCACAACACACCGTTAATTACCAAAAGTTTATTTATAAACAGTTTCCTGCAAAATTTAGAGGAGTCCCTAATTAATTTTGAGGTCAAATATAGTTAGTAGAGCCATAAATTTCGGACAAACTTTAGAGTCGGTAGGCTAAACTGAGAGAGGTACATCGGACTATATTTAACATAAAACCTCCTTTAAGAGTTTGTATGAACTTTGTCGCAATGTTGGGTAAAACTCTACATTTTTGTGATCCAACATACTTTAATTTTTTTCCAATTCGCAAGTATTTTATTTATCAAATTCTTATTTTAGAAAAGATTTATTTAGATTGTCCTATCATTATCAAACAAAAGTTTGAGTAGTTTTTATGGCTTCTTCATATTTCACAACGAGGAAATATAATTTCATATTAGCGATAAGAAACACAACCACTTAAAGTCTAAGATCCCTAGACAGGCTGCTCTTAATTCCAAATAAATTTCTTTACATTTTCCTAACGTGTCTGCAAACTCAAGAAAGCTTTTAAGCCTTTTAAACACATTTCCATACCGTCACTTCAACTTAACATGGCATATTTTTAGTTCAAACATAACATTTGAAAACACAATATTTCGCTGTTTGTTATCGTCGTCATTTTATATTTATTTCGTTACATTAAATAATATTTCGGGTATATTATGATAGTAAGTTTTTATTTGTTTATAAAGTCCACAAATCAGACATATTGTCGAAAAATTATTACTGAATTCGCGATAACAAGTTTTGGGTAACGTGTAACGACTCATGGAGTTTGAACCAAACTTCGCAACTTACCTCCGCATATGAGAGACATCGAGGTAATTTTTTAATATATTTATTTATAAAATCGACTAAGTAAACTTTTCCTATTCTTATGATTTATCTTTACTAACTAGCGCATCTAACTCGAAGCTTGGCTATTATAAGAGATTTTTTAAATTCTATACTTAGAGGCGTGAAGGCATGAAATATTAAACTTTGTACTGGCGATAAGTATCGTTAGCGCTACTACTAGTATATCACTTTTTAGAATAAAAAATGGCACTAAAAAGACACGATTTATAATCGATTTTGTTACACAGCAATAACCGCCGCCGAACGTCAACTCACAAAACACAATTAATTTTATTTAATATATTAATTTATTTAATTATATCGACGTCGAAATGAATACATCAAAATGTGAACTAAATACACCAAACAGGTTTAACGCGTGGGTATCATAAGTGTGCGTTCATATTGGCTTGTTATTATTGTTGTTTACGCGCGTGGTTTCGCGTTTGGCCGGAGCGGCGGGCGTGTGGCGCGGCCGTCGGTGCCTCTGGACTGGTGGCGGTGCCGGCGTGACGTCAGCCCACACTCAGCCTCGCGACCGCAGCGCGCATGCGCACGCACGCACACATGCGCCACCGACACGCACGTGTCTACGATTGACAGATAATGTGCCGAACTAAAACTTAGTTATGTGCAACTTTCAAATCAGCAAAGTACCTTTAATACAAATTAAACTCAAAAACACTTTTAGTTAATAAACTTGACATGAGTTACACTGCTGTTTTGAAGCATTCGACAAACTTATGACAAATTAGTGTTACTGTAATACACAGAAACCAAACTATTATATAAATGACCGGTGAATATACTATAATAACATTTCGTCAATGCCATGAGCAATGATTTAAAGAGAAAATATTTAAAGTAAAGTTTATAATGTTCGCAACACTGACTCAAAAAAAAGTTATGAACAGTTACTTTATCTAAATTTCACATTTTGAAATAGAAGTGTAAAAATGAGAAGTAGCATTGATAAACCGAATTGAAACATTAGCCTTAATCACGCGAACAAATACTAAAACTTTATTTATTACTAATTAAAACCTTGTTTAGTCATTTGTTTTCTTTAAAAGCTCAAATGAAGTGAAAAAACGAATTTGTTAAGAACCAAGGCACATCCTTTCTTAGACCTTGACCGTTCGAATAGAGCTACGCACGTAGAGTCGTTACAAAGGGCATTATTAACTACCCAAGCTCGCCCGACACAACTCTACGTAGTAGAGTCCGATAGAGTAATGCGTATTTTTTCTATTACTTTACTTTTTTACTTTATTGATATATAAAGACTTTTTGTTATTTATTCGTACTTTGATAAAGTTTTAATGTATTTAGCAATAGCTTACGTTAGATTGGAATTGTTTGTTCAATTAATTGAGTGATATAAGAGAGAATTGAGAAATCATAACAGCCCAGTGTTTTGTGAACTTTTTTTGCTATTTACTTAATAACTTTGTATTTAGACAGAGCTATGTCTAAATACAATGTTATTAGATATACATATATAATATATATTCGGTATTGACTCATAGAGAATGCGCAAGTAATGAAATAATCGAACTAGTCATCAAGATCTCTCGTGATTATTTAATCACGACGGATACTTTAATTGTATTTTAAGAATTATTCTTTTCAATAAAGGTATTAGTATAAATAAATAATATTAAAAATCCTATTACTATTCTCGTCATCTTTGTCAGGTTAAGGTCAGAATATAAATAAATCGAATTCGCGATAACCTGGCACGTATTAAATCGGACTTCAAAACCTCTGGGACCCTCGGGATTGAGCTCAATAAACGGTAATAGGTCCCTTTTAAATGGGACTTATAACTGCTTTTTGACGAATGGTAAATGGTAACCAGTCGAATGAGATAGATGTTATTGAACAATATATTAAAATATGGTTACAGATAAAGTATTGAGTATTTTAGATATAAAGTTCAAATAATATATAGTAAAAAAAATTGTACACCAATAAAAATCTGTATTAAAGTCTGAAATAAAAAAAATAATTATGTGTTCTGTATGCTGCACAAAGCCAATAAAACAATTCCTTAACAATAACGACACTAATAACAATTCGCATCCCTTAAAGACGCGAAAATAAAAATAAAAATATCAAACACGTAGTTGTCTGTCCAACAAAACGGTTAATAAAATGTCTACAGCTGCTACGGCGCTACGAACGCGTAGCATATTGCTACGATACAGTTGAATGAACTTTTTCTCAACTCTAAATTATTATTGATGGCTTTAAGGCATTCTATTGTTTTGTTTTTAACTATTTGTCACATTTGAACCATTAATTTATATTATCGTCAGCTGGTACACACTCGCACGTGTTGTCTATATTTCAATAAAATGTGTTACATTTTTTACAGAAACGGCAACTTAATTTTTAGTAGAATTTAATTTGCTTTTCTTTCTTTCAATATTTTTGGCAGGATAGAGTCACGTACACAATACTTGAATCAAATTAGTTTACAATAATACATTTCTTACATATTATTTTCATTTTAGGATCGTTAACGAAAACCATTTAACACTAAAATACAAGCACCTACTATTTCTGCACAGATGGTGCCAGTTTTGCGTTCCCTTCCATTAAGATAACTACATTACACTTATATCACGTCGTTTGTCCGTATGTCACGCACGCAATCCGAGGAGTTAGCGAAGATCAATAAGGCTTTTAATGAAATTTTCTTATTACCATTCAGTGTTATGGCATTGAAAAATAAATTCTTATGATATTATTCAAATGTTATAGAAATCAAATTATACACATAGGTTAAAACATATTTTGTAGAACTCTTGTTTTAAAAACGGTTTAATAAAAATCAAATCCACCTGGAGTCAGAAGTTCATCAGAGATGACACATTCGGCTTTCTAGAAAAGTTAATAAATGATGACAGCACAGACTTACAAGAATATGCCTTGAATTATATTCTGTATTTTATTTCATTCCTTATCAACACTTAACACTCCCCAACGTACGTACAACAAACGTACTCAAGAGGGGTGAGCAAAGATCATAGCGGGTCGCAGATCGGGTCGGGCGCAATCAAGCGCCCGTCAATCAGCTACCAGCCTTACGTAATTACCTACAGTCACGTGTGGCCAGTTATACTTACATTCCTATGTGTGAGTGCAACAACTAACAGAAATACCTACGAGTGTGCGTAAAGCTCTCATGTACACACTCATCATGACTCTTCAAAGTGTGTGTGGAACGTTTGGTTGTGTTCGTGTGCGTTTGTCGAATTAAGTGTTTCTGTATGTGTGTGGCGAAATACGGAAAGTCAAGGAGAGTTGTGTGTTTTTCATTTGTTTATGTTGATAGTGTGGTGAAAGTGTGTCAGTTAAATTTTGGATTTAATTTCCCTTGAGACTTTTCCTATAATTTCATTTCTTCCTTTTGTTAATGCTTATGTTTTGGCCACATTGGAAAAAAAAGATTCAACAGAGTACGTTAGCAGTTATATGGTTTGTTAGTATATAACTTTTGAAAAGGTATAGAATATCAAATTTCAATGGCTTACCACACCAATGACTAAACGAATTATAGTAAAAATCTATCTCATTTGACTAAAATTAGGTTCTAGCTTAAAGTTACAATTGTACCCCGGAAACACTAAGCCCTAGTTCAGGTCATAACATTTGTAAGTGGTATTGACAAATTCAGTAGTACGCACACGTAGGCGCCTCTTGATTCTGATTACGTTGTTTGAGGGCACATGACAATGACGTCGTAACACTTTCGAGGGTCGATCGTATTTGTAGAGGTAAAGGCTTTGTTTAATAGGGACGGATTAACGAAGAAATTCTCAGCGTTGTTTAAATATTTGATTATTAGGTGTGGTATTGTGTTTTTAATGAAATTGGAGTTACTTAGGATCGGTATATAAAATGTTATGCTTCCATTAGCTTTGTTAATTTGGTATTTTCTCGTACAACATGGGAAAATAATATTTTTTATGACATGTCCATCTTGGAAACAGGTTTTATCCGTATGCTTAAAACATTTCTGTTATATGATGAGAAAATTTATGTAGAAGAAAACACTTTAAGTGTTTTCTGTAAGCTATCAAAGTCAGAAACGGCTCATCTTTTGATTTGTCTATCTCGTTCGTGACTAATACGTAGAATCCTATTCCGAGAAAATTCAAGCAAAACAATGATGACGCATAGAGTCTGATCATTATTATTATAGGCTCTGTGCTTCTTTTAACGCCACAAACCTCTCTGTACTTTTTCCCACTTCGGTACCGTCCAAGCAAATCAACCTTTTTAATTTCCAAGAAACCTAAATAAAAACCTAAAAAACCTTAAAAATCTATTTAAAAATTAGTGTGCAGTAGTTAATGGCGCTTTAAGATAATAGCATGGTTGAATATTTATTTACCTTGGCACAGGTTTAGGCTAACTAAATTGTTATCGAGATGATTGTGATGATGTTTAATAAATTATTTGCTATCAAAATCTCTACATTCCATCTAAAGCCTCTGTAAGACGTGAGTTATTAACAAATGTTGGTATTATCAGGCATAATTATGCAGCTAGCGTGAAAGTAGGTTAGTCGTATCGAGATCTAAGCCGTAGCTACGCAATAATACCGCTGAAATATTGCAACGCATAATTAGTGACAGGACTAGCAATCACGATGGGAAGTGATTGCTGGGTGTTTGTCCTCTTGCCGTGATTATGTTTGTGGGTAATTGGAGCTCTATTGTTGTATGTCTCGGTGTTGTTTGAACTTTGTTTTATTTAAGAAATAATGTTGGCCTATGGCGTTGAAAAATTGTGGTACATTGAAAATTATTTGACGCATGATTTAGAGGTTCTCTTTTATTTTGGTTGTCGGTTCTGTTTTAAGTTATTTATTAAATTAATAAAAAACATTTTTTTGTGAGAATGCTTTTCATTGGATATTAAAATAATATTTTAATATGCAATGTTTTTAACAAAAAAAAAAACAGTATATTAAACTATACTACGTTTAAAATCTAAGGCCTTAATAAAACAAAAAGTAGACAATTAAGCATGAGAAAAATAAACACTCCAATTCCTCAACAATCCAATGTAATTCAAAGAAAATCCTTGTAGTCCTCCTTAATATCATTGTTTAGTCTCGCGTAAACATCTTAATAGTAACTTTTTGCCAGAAAATAATATGAAACGAGGTCGATCAGGTCGGACGCATAAAAATTAACGTCATGGACAAATCTGGCTAATATCCAAAATACTACACTGTCTTTGAATATATTTTAAGAGTCTCTTGAATTGTTAAAAGTGCTCTACCTTAGCCGAAATGATATTAATTTTATAGCAGTCCCAGGATTTCTTTATTTATAAAACTTATATAGATAATAATACTTTCTAGAATAGTTAGATATTGAATAGATTGAGTTTTTAATCGAAATGTTTTGTGAATCAGAATAATTATACAAGATCTTAAGTTCGTATATTAGAAGTGAAACCGGTGGCATAAAATTAATTAAACGACTGTCAAGGCTTAAAGAAAAACTCGCCTTACATGTTGAAGTGGTGCTAGAAAAATATACTCTGTACAGTTTATTCTACAAGTCGTAGCCACCTACGATCCGTAGCGCTACGATACTACGACACTACGGTATCGCAGGTATAAAATGGGTCAATTGCTTACGTATTTTTAAGGTCGCATTATTTTAAATTTTACGTTAAGTTCTTTAGGAAATTTGAGTGCTTAGTCCCATTTCCTTATATTTTTATCGAAAAAATGGAACGTCATAATGTTATGCGTTACAGAATTTCAGTTTTCAATTTCGTAAAGTGCCTATGGATGTCTCAATTTTACATCCCATTTGCGAGGCTGATCTTTTAGAACCTATATACAGATATAGGATCCACGTATTGGCAGGTATGCTAAAATCAAAATACAAGTCTTTCATGGTAACATATTATATAAATATATTAATTTAATGTTACACTGAAATCTAACTAGTTTTTTTTATTTCAAAAACATGACTTATTTCTCGTGTCAGGAAGTCTAAATGTTTTAAGTGACTAATTACGCAACTCTACAAAATGTACGATCGCATGGTGTATAGTTCTGTGATGGTGTTTGAAAAAACGAACTTTCTCATAGTGCAGTTGAGTTCATTTTTCAGTACTGCCATTATTTGCAAGGTGTTTCTCGAGCCTTTAGGGGGCTTACGTAGAGACAAGGGTCTGTTACGCAGAGGCCGTAAGAGGATATTAATCTTACGTGTTGGACACTAAATAATGTATAATGTTAACTTCGTAATTGTTGAATTTAATGAATACATATGTGAACTAAAATAATATATTTCTAAGGGGGCTATGTCTGGCTCGAATTATCTCTAGTCTTGTCTTCTTTTATTTTTCATGAAGTTATTCTTTTCATTATTACATACAAGAAAAACAAATTTCTTAACTTGCTCTGATTATTAAGAAAATAATCAACTAAAAATAACTATAGGCTTTTTATTATTTACATAAAACTGGCAGTCGTAAGGTATGTTGGATACCTAACTTATCATCAAATAAGACTGCATGCGAAGTTAAATTGATTTTGTACTAATGGACTAAGTCTTGACTAAAGTAAGGAAGGATAAATAGCAAGAAATCGATTTTGTGACAAATCAATTTGACAAGTTTTTGACCTTAACAACGTTGCTCCAACCTCAATATCAAGGTATTCGTTGCTATAGCAGCAATAGAAATATCGATATCTTGTACATCATCTGTGAAAATGTCAACGTGCTAGCTATGATTTTTTTATACCCTGGTGACAGATGAACGAACAAATGTACACATATCGGTGCCTCAGTAACAAGGTTAAGTTTTTATTCTTAGGTACCTAACACTAAAAAACAAGACGAAAACTCAAAATCTAAAACAAAAATAAATAGTTCTTGTTCTACTTAAAATATTAAAATGGCTTTTAAAGCCACAAAAATTGTAAGGAGAAATATAATTACATGGTCTGTTACAAAAGCGGTTACATACACTCGGTGAGCACCAGTTTTCGTCCAATCGAGCAGAAAACGTGGGTTGATTTTTTTATCTTTACTTCTCTTTAGCCCACTCCCGTTGTTCTTTGAACCGGCCTATTCGTTCGTTAACGTACCCGTCAATTTTGCATTTTATATTTAACAAGCAAAAAATCTGAGGTTTGGGAACGTCGACCTTAACACAAAGGATTAAGGATTCCTAATAAGAAAGTAAACGCTGCTTGACTTTTCCTTTATGTAAGATTTTGCGATTTTAAAACTCGTTATGAAGAAAAAGGTTTCGTTTTAATTATTTGAATTAAAATATTCATTTCCTTGAAAAAAAAAGTACTCTGCACGCCATTGTCTTAATTGGTATGCGAACTTTCAATGTGTATACAAAAAATATAGACAAAACAAAATACCGAAGTAAAAAATAATGTTCAAAAGGATCGCGCTGCAGGCTAAAAATTTACAGACAAGTGTCATGTGCACAAACGAAGCTTAACTTGGTTATGTATTTTTGCAGAAAGAAAATTCTTCAACAAAACTGCAGATGTGCTTCACAAACACGTGTAGCTCAAAAATAGGGCTCAAAATATCATCTAGAAGGGGTGAAGAGGTGTCCTATAAAATACCACTGAAATAAAACCTCCTTTTAATAATAACACGTTAGAAAAAGAAGGTATGGTAGTTAAACTATGCGCCCCTAAATACTTATAAAAGATGAACGCCAAAACTACATAAGTTGATAAAAAATATTTTACATTTTTTATACCTTTTTTGTTAACTGAAATACAGTAACAAAAATTATTAAAACCTAAAAGCATACATAAAAATAAAATGCTTGATACCAATAAAACTGATCGGATAATAACACCTACAATATTTCAAATAAAATTTAAATCAAAAATTGCTGTAGAGTTCATGTAAATAAATGATTTTAATCCCTATCATTCATATCAATATTACTATTGCCATAATACGTACATACAGTTACCATTAAGTACCATCGTACATCATCGAATAATTCTTAACGATATCTTCAGAAAACATAATTCTATCCCAGAAGGCTTCACTTTATATGCACCTGCGACTAAAATAATAGTATCAAGTAATAACAATGGCGCAAGTTTTGACTCTTATGTCATTTATGGTTAGGAACTTTGAACTAGCTCTTGTAAGTTGTGCGTTGTTGTGAAATCTAATGCACTTTGAGTATACCAAGACAAAGCAGAGATAATCGTTAATTTGCTAGTTAAGTGTTGTTGAATGTAGAGTTACGTAAATAAAAAAAATACTTAATAATATCAGATGTTAAAAATACATGTATTAAACTCGTGTGTAGTACATTTTACATAAACTGCACTTAACGATTGACGCAAGAATCACCCAGAATTTCAATAATAACAACGTGTAGCAAACCAATATTAAATGTTTACGATCAAACCCAAACAATTAATTTACGTTGCCATAATGACACAAAAATACATAATTCGAACCCAAACAAAGCAATAAATTCAAACAAACTTGAACACCGACCCTTCAATACGCGAGCCTTAATAAACCTATATACATAAAACAAAAGCTATTTAAAAACACATTAAATCAGAACACCATGGGGCACGGCACGAGACGCCATTTTAATATCTCCATAACAAAAGGGGTGAGAATTTATAGTACAAAATTCTATACTTAAGGAAGCCGCCTTTTTCCTGTCACCCTTGATAAATATAAGTGTCCTTTTCGTGCGGAACCATTATTAAATTTTATGTCCCAGCCCTTCACAATACACCCACTTATTGTAATTGCAATGTTCAAATATTAATGACTAAGGTGTACCCTGTTATGTGTCAGTCGTAATTATAATTTTGGGCTTGTTAATTGCTTGAATACCTTTAATTGTATTTAAAGGTCAAAGGAGAGTCGCTTCGCATAAATCTTACGACTGCGCAAATACGCTGTAAATGGGTTTTAATAAATATTGCATGCGGCAGTTGAGGGTTCAAATAGATTATGGAGTCTGTTATGGTATTAGTCGTAACTGTGTTAAAGTTAAGTTGACGAATCTCAACAAGTAATAAAGAATAAAAAAAAACTTTTTTGAACCTTGTCGACATTGACATTGAACAAAAATAAAGTCTATTGTCAGAGACAATTATTTGTAATCCCAAAATACTTCAAAAGGAAATCTGAGTACAACCCTTACATTAGCACGCAAGTCCTCGTGCCGACCGCCTTAATTAAAAGTTCGACAAAAAGGCTTCAACAACTTTAAATGAAACTTACCGAAACCATAACATTTCCTTTCAATTCTTAGTGGTCTTGAAAAACTCTTGCTAACACCATACTAAAAATCATTACACAAATACCTAGCATAATGAAGGCAGTCAAAACTGTACACCCGAGTACCGTCACAAACAACAGGAAAACATGAAACTCTACAAAAACGAACAAAACTGTGTCCGCGACAAATTTTTCACTTGGCGTCATAACACCGTTTGCGTGTGACTGTACAAATAAAAATGTTTGGAGCCGAAACTTGAAAAGCGTTGCAACCGGCACGCGAGGAAAAAACGATGAAGCTATTTTTCTGGATTGTGTTACATTGATGTATGTGTGCGGTGTTTGTTGTTACGACCATTTTATTACAAGGCGCGCTGCACTCTGGTTTGGACGTGTAAGCAAATTAAGTGAACACGCGTTTTTATGATGTTATTCAAATATGAATTTCTTTGAGGATTTTGCGCGGATATATTTTGTTTCAGTTAATTGAAAAGTTAAAGGAATATTCTCGGTATTAAAGCATATTTTATATTAAGTGTCTTCAAAATAATAAAGAACACTTTTTTTTTATTTGTATCTTTGGACTCAGAATAGAACTAAACAAAAAATCAAAGCAAACCACAAATAAAGTACACGAGTCACGTCACCCAAAGATTATAGCGGGACGAAGAGTAATAAAAAAATACGAATCACGCTGCGCCGTGACATGACGTCATACGCGTGACATACGTCACAAGCGTGACAACACGTTACCTGGGGCGATTGTTAAAAAGGTGTTGGATTTGACACGTTTTTACGACACTAGAAATGGATGGTCCATCTTATGACTCCAATTTATTGAGGCTACTAAACCAGTGAATGTGATGAAAAAAAAGATTAAAGTGGATAGTAAAAATTCGCTCGAATTTTATTTAGCCATGAAAAAAGTGCCTGTCAGCCACATGATACTGTTTTTTTCGCAATACAGCCATTGCGTTGTCAATGGTCATGACAAAATTATGAGGTTTCTGATCCTCAAATTTTAAGAGTCCATATTATGCATAACTTGAACCTTCTGAAGAAGATAAAAATTCTAACTATTGTAGACAAAAAATTATTATCAAATCCAAAAAGGTTCTGAGGAAATATTTTATTTTATTTTATTGCAAGCACTTTAGGCAAAGATGACACGGCACTCAACCAAAACAGCAATCCAACCATAATATTTCTGTCTAGGTCCAACAATAGAACAGAAGCAATTCAAGCTCCATTTAGCAACAGTTGTGTAAAGAGAACCGTTGCAAAATACCGATATATCATGTTGGAACACTCGTATAGTTGAAACACTCCAAACACCGATAAGTAACTGTTCTCGGGTTGACTTTTACAACTTACTGAGATAAACAGCCGATGCAACTTGTTTTCACCTATAGATCAGGCTGAGATTCTATTCGTTTGCATTATTTATAAGAAAAAGTTTTATTTGTGGCCTAATCTCACTGGGACAGCGGGTTTCTAATTATTATTTTTTACGTAAAATATGAAACACTTCCTTTTTCTCTTCTAAGTCGATATCCAAATCAACCTAGGTTAGTTCTCAGGAAACCTACACACCATTCAATAAAAACGTATTGAAGATTCCAGCCTTGAATTGTTTACAAATGTTTACCAGCTTCACTTCATTATGATATTTTCAGCTTCATCATGTTTATTCACATAATAATACTTACCACATTACCTAAACATTTTATAGTGACATTAGACGGTAAAATCTGTCAGTGTCAGGTTTATTTACGTCCTTAAAAGTATGCTACGACCTTGGCAAAGCCTAAGCCAATTTTAGTCGTTGTCAAACCCACTCCACTTACAAGACATAAAAACGTCTATAATATGCTCCGACGGCAAGCCGTAATCGTCCTTGAAGTGTTTTCTCATACATGTAAAAGGGTGCTCGTAAAAATGTATGAAGTCAATCAACTGTATATATTTGTAATGTATGATAAATGGTATCAGACCTTTGTGCATGCCGGTGTGCTTGTCCTTGAGCACGGTGAGCTCGTATATCTTGCCGAACTCCTCGAACATGGGGCGCAGGTCGTCCTCCTCGAGGTGGCGCGGGATCTGGCCGATGAACAGTTTGACGGCGTCCTTGCCGGCGCCGGGCGGCGCGCCGGTGCGCTCGGCCGGCGTGAGCGGCGAGCCCCGCCGGCCCTCGCCGCTCAGGCTGTGCACCGGCGTCGACGGCGCCGTGCCTATGCTCGACTCCCGGCTCTGCGGCACGCTCACCATGCTCACGCTCGGCATGTTGTACCCCAACAACATCGGGTTCACGCTCCGCATATTCGTTCCCAGAATCATGTTTATCACAGTTAATTAATGAACACAAATTTTTAATCACAGTATTTTGTACTAAGTTGCCTTAATCTATAAATTCGGTTTGCAAGTTTTTTTAAAGCTCACTCGTGTTTACTTTCGTTTTTCGCGGAGGGCGGCTGTTTAGGGAGGTGGGGGCGGAGTGCGAGAGTGTGCGTCGGAGCTGCGTCTGTGTGCGTTCCGTCTCTTCTCACAGTCACCCTGTAATGCGTAATATTATCGATCGCTATAGTAACAGTAGTAGGCAGAGCAACCGTCCCCCCGTTTTTCTCACTGACGCGGATTTATTTCAATGTTTTTTTTAGTGATATTTTATTAGATTTCTTAATTTTTATGATATTTTTATTTCACAATTTCCTACTCTATATTGCACATCAATTTCTAATTTTATTTAAAACTTATTTAACACTTACTATTAAACATTCACTTAACTATTAAATTATTTTAATTATAATTAACGATTAAAAAACTTGGCACGACGCTAATTTTGCACACAGAATTTTGAGCGGTAATTTTCCTACGCTATTTTTCTACGACCGAAAATGTTTACACGTATTTAGGAATGTTATTTCCGAGTTTTTTCACACGTGAATAAAGTGTATAATGTAACTCAGTGTTTACGTAGCGAAAGCGCGTCACACGGCGCACTGTTTACAAACAAACCGCGAACCGACACACGATATTTTTTTTATATTTTTTTATTCCACCGTTTAGCTTTGATTGTTCACACGCAATTTGTCACTGTACACACGAAAATGTAAACATCAAAAAATGTACAATTTTTATTTTTTTCTTAACACTTATCACTAAATTACTTATCTAACTTAAATTAGCACTTGACGACGATTAACCATGACTTGACGCACAAACGAAAAGCACAAAACACGAACTAAATGAGACAACAAATTTGCCGTGTTCCCGTCTATATGCCTACATGTCCACTAACCTAAAATTCCCTCCGAGGTCCCCTCATAGCGCACGCCATGGGGAGTCTCCAGTCTTGATACAATCCTCCCTTTCACTCACCCTCAGATACGCGAGTAAATTCGCTTTGTGTGAATAGGTTGATTATTTGAAATTTCTTGTTTCGCTATTCCGTTGACGGTGTTGGGATGTGTACAGGTTATTCGTGAATTGCGTGGAATTTTCCACGCGTTTTAGTTGCTTATTTGCATAAATATTGTATATTAAACGGGAATAATTAAGACTCTGTAATAAATATTTTACATTCGTTTCCGTTTGTTTTAAATGCGAATTGTTATTTGTATATTTTTTTTTCTTCTTCTTTTTAGACGTAACAAATTTAGGTTAAATAAAATAAAATAATTCTTTAATTTTATTTTTAACGTTTAATATTAAATATGATATGTTTAATATTATTTTGCCTAAAATGCATAAATACTCATGTTTTTCTGGTGTTGGTAAAAATAAAACTGATTTCCCAAAAAATGGCGTTTTTCACCATCCGGGTCGTATTTATTTTTAAACGTCGCATTATTTTCATTAAATATAAATCCTTAGACTACAGAAAAAGCCTACGTCATTATTAATAAACACAGCTTTAACCCACATCAAGTGTTAGGACCAAAAAAACTTTGGCGTTGAATAATTTAGCCAACCAACGCTTAGCAGTAGGTCGTAAAACGCAATGCCAAATTCGGTAAAAGGTCTTCAATGTTTGGTCGAGCTATATTTCAAGCCCCAAAAATAGCGAAGGGGATGAAACGCCCCCCGCGGGCCTTTCCCTCCCGCCCCTCTCCCCTCAGCCTCCGATGATCTTTGCACGCAACTCCTAATGGCTGTTTAGAAAAATACATAAAAAGGAAACCCTCCTTGAGCTTTTTTCGTATTTTTAATAAACTGTCGAGTGAAATTTATATTCCTGTGCTAGACTTAATTATGGAGATTTAATTTTCTTTTCTGATCTTTGTTTTTGTATCAAAGATGTTTGATACGCTTGTATTAAATTAATTGTTGTTTGTTATTAATATCCCAGCTTTAGGCATTTTTCCTTGAATTTTCTTTATATTTTTATATGGCTGTGGTTCAAAGTGTGATATTTTCACGAAAGAATTTTCGTTTAACTAAAAATCTAATTTTAGTAGTTACTAAAGTTAACGCAAGTAAAAATATTATTCGATTTCGCTGCATATTTGTTAAAAAAGGTATCTGAATAGTATTTAAAAAATAGTATCGGTACATAACTTTTTTAATAGTTTACAACAAGTGTGAAATTAAAAATATGTTTAGTACTTTAAATAGAATTTAGAATTAAAGTTTATTATATTTGTGTATAGGTGTACGGTGTGTATTTAAAAAACAAAAACAATTCCTAACAAAATCTCTATAACAAATAAAATACGAACCCAGTAAATAAATCTTTTTCCAAACCAAACACGACCTTTTAACCAAACATTTTGATTTGTTTAAACACAGGCAGACATTTTTCTAAACCCATACAATATTCACATACAGATACATATAATATATATGTTGGTGGTCTTTGCAGCTACATCAATTAGGGACCGTTTGGTGCGGTCTCATGCTCTCGAAACGTCAGTTGCATGCGAGGCCCGACCAAATTCTGTTGACCGCAGACATTTGCCCGCTAGACATTCTGATTCCACAAATGTTACGTTTTTGATGATTTGATTGGTGTGTGTTTAATTAATTAGTATGTTTAGTCTCAGAACTGTTTTATTTTTTTATATTTTTTAACATCAATTTGGGTTGTTTTCGGTATTTATTTTTTGTACAAGTTAATAGATGTTTTAAATTATTTAATTTTGAAATTTTGAATATTCTGTCTAAATATAATATTTGTGGGAAATAAATAAATCGAATGTTGTTAGATTTTTCGGAATTTAATTTTGAAATTGTTTGATGGAAAAATACCTATTATTTACTGACAGGCATTTTAGTTTTTTAGTCAGTGTCATGATTTAGAACTTTTCTTGAAAACCGTTTTATTTTACCCGCAATCAAAGCATTACGAGCTCTTCGCGAAAACATTTCTAAAAATCCTAATATTTTCCACACACCGCAAAATTTTAGATTCAACCGAGTCGAGAACTTTGGGTAACTAAACAAAGGGGCTACGACCCACTTATTGAACATTCTGTATTATTCTGTATTGAATATTTCAGAGGTCTATGCGCTAACTGCGGTTGGAACTGTCTTCGGTTCTCGTTCAACTTTGACGGGAGACTTTTGTGAGTTGTGTGTGAGTGACACGTTACATCATAGGTCCAATCAGGGATGTTGCAAAATGTAGATGTAAAGGAATTCAAAGGTAACTATCAGATTGAAAAGAAATAGGGTATGTTTGCAAATAGAGTCGAGTATTTTGTCGACTGGGTGTTTTTTCTTACTTAGCCTTAACCATAGTTTCGTAAATATGCAAATATAAACATTTTAACTTGCCCAAAAAATGATTCATTTTTCGGGCAGAAGGATAGGTGTTTTTTAATTAAGAAAATGTAACCTTTAACAGACAATTAGTAAGAGTTTCTATCTTGAGTAGAATGTTCGCATTTTTTTACCTAAAGAATAGTTTGATGTATTTTTGATGACGTCATGCTTAATAACAGCGTAGTAATGCTGCTAGGAAGAGTAATGTAACAGATGTCGGTGTTAATAGACAAAAAGAGCCGACCATTGTTAGTGATTAATTAGTCTGTGTGACAATGTATGTACACGTATATAGCTCATGTGTATGTAATAAGGTAGGTCGGCTAACACAACATGCATACAAATAACATACCCTTAAATATACTGGGATAGAATAATGGATGACATTGTTTGCTTAGATGAATGCTAGAACTTTTTATTTACGGGATATAATGTATACTATAAAATTTATAATAATTGTTTTCTTTACTTAATTTTGTATGTGTTACTTTTAGTCACATCTTGAGTTAGCCATATTAATAAAAATAAAGATTATCTTGTCCTATTTAAATTGCAGATGTCAGATTAAGAGTATCTTGAGGTGTAATACTTTTTTTCTGTTTACTGATAATTTTCCTGTCCATCCAAAGGTTGTCTGGAAGATATCACTTTTAGCGATAAGACCGCCATTGTACCCTAACATTGTACGTATTAAGAATCATTGCTGTAATTCCATGGTGTACAATAAAGAATATTCTAATCTAATCTAATCTTCTATACTAATATATAAAGCTGAAGAGTTTGTTTGTTTGAACGCGCTAATCTCAGGAACTACTGGTTCAAATTGAAAAAATCTTTTTGTGTTGAATAGACCATTCATTGAGGAAAGCTTTAGGCTATAAACCATCACGCTGCGACTAATAGGAGCGAAGATACAATGGAAAATGTAAAAAAAACAGGGCAGGTATAAATCATAACTTATATCTTCTACCCACGGGGACGAAGTCGCGGGCAACAGCTAGTCTAATCTAAGAATGAAAGCTGGTGTAAGATAGCTGTAAAAAATTGCAACGCTAATAAATAACTGTGTAGCAGATCAGCTCATATCACGTCGTATTTGGAACTAAGTATTGCGAAGATCAAACATTTAGAGATGGATACAAAAATGAAAGAAAAGTAAAAAACGTGTACAACGTATTTCAGAATAAATCTAAAGCCAGAGTATTTTAAAAGAAAAGGGTGGAGGACTCTGTCTAATAATAAATATTTTTAAAGCTTGAATAAAAATACCTAAAATAATTCACTCTTTTTAGCTATACGTCTAATAATTAAATAGTAATTATACACAGAATCTTGCATCATTGTATACCCTAAAGCCCTTTAGTGGAGTCATCGTATCTACAATTATCGACAACTATTTTTATAGTTGTTTGACACGACAGGGTGATAAGAAGGGTGACTCTACAAAATAGAGTCGTAAAATACTTGTAATTATTATTAAAGGAGAGCTAATAACATTAGGTAAATGGTGTATTTGTTAATATGTACTCTCGCAGCTTGTGCGAACTCAAAGCTGGTAAGTCCTTTTTATCCATAAGCTGTTTCTTTTACGTACTGAATGAATTGAGTTTGCTTATATTATTTTTAAACTTCGAAGCCTTATATTCCATACAAAAAGAAGACTTCCCAGTAGCGGTTTAGTATGTGAAATATAAGATAGTAATTTCATTATTAATTTTAATTATTGTTTTTGTATTTATTTATTTGTCTTAAGTGCACATTGCAAATATTTTCTAAATATTATTAATTATTTTTTTGGACATAGTTCTTGTTTAGCAACGAGTATATTTTTTAAATATTTCAAATCTAAATTCAGTGAAAGCATCTCAATTACTTGACATAGTAAACCTGTCTAACCCTTTACATAACAGCGTGATGTCTTTACCAACGTTAGTACCGTCAACAACCCCATACGAAGGCAGTAACATGTAATAACAACAGATTTAATGAAATTTTGTGCTGCTGCTAACATTATCTTTATATTCAATACTCGTGCACTAAATAAATAACATTTAATTATATGTTCCCTCGTCTGTTTGTCTGCCTACGTGTCTGTCTGCGGTTGTTGTAATAATGATCATTTTATTTAAAGTATGTTGTTCAGCGGCGGATTTTTAATAGGTATAATGTTATGCATGGTATGCGATTGCACGTCCGATTCATGTTTCTGAATATTTTCAGTTGTTTGTGTGTTTCAAATTATTTGATTTTAAAAACTTGTGTTTTCATTTGAATTTGGCAATTACTTACATTTTCGATGGGTATGTTTTAGACTAATTATTAAATCTTTAAGTATAAAATGTATTTTAGAGATCTTGTTATTCTGTTAAAAATCTTTCAACCGAAACCAAACCAAACCCTTTCAAAACATCAAAGACAAATAATAATTAATGTTATGTTTACGCACAAGTAGCCGGTTGCGTTTCAAAGTGGTGTGAACCAAGCTTCTGTAGACGCTGTAACCAAACCGAGGCACATGGTGCAGACACGTGATGAGGACAACTATTTCTCTAAGTTAACATACAGTCTAGGCATACTGAAATATAATAAGAGATAATCCACAATGGCTTCATGTAGAATGAAGAATATAATCGCCTATTGACGAGTTAGTATAATTTTCAAAAATTGTATTCCCCATATGTTAAAGTGATACTTATTATCATTATTAATAATTTTAAGAACTGAACTTCCAAGTGTGGCTTCCACTATTTCATAAAAGCAAAAAAAACGAAAGTGAATCACAAATAAAATCAAAGACTGTTTACATTTATCTTATGTTTATCTTTACCTCACATTAAAACCATAAAATCGTCAAACAAATAGTAAAGACAAAAAAATAAATGACCGTTCTTATGCCTCACATAAAGAGACATAAAAGATTCTCAGACAGCAGTTACCAACTAAATGTTTAAAGCAACAAGCTCCCTCCTCAAAGGGACCCAACCCTTTACTCAGAAAGTCAAACCATCAGTCACAGTAACCAAGACTCCGACCAACCCTAGCAAACAAACAAAACTTTCTGCTACGCAAGTTAAACAACACTGGCTAAACCAAAAATAATTAAATCAGCCTTGTATAATTTACAAGGCGACTTTAGAATAATTTAGCGCCGAGGCATTCGGCTACCCGTCCGGCAAAGCTGGCAAAGCTTTGCCGGACGGGTAAGACGCGAATGGAGATATCGGCAGAAGTTGGTAGAAACTGTCTAAATGGTCCCCAACCACCGCTATGTGCTTACTGCGAGAAACAAAGGGGACCTGTGGACCCCTAAAACTTAGGGTTGCAAAGAGACCTTGTTAAATCTGGCTATCGTTTTGTATAGGGTATTTTGTTTGTCGCTACGAAGAATTTTAACGAAAAGGATTTTTTCATAAATAAAATTAAAATGGAAACGAATTTTTTGCCGTAAAAAATTTTCAACGGTGTGAACGAGCTTTGCAAGAGTAGTATTTTTTTTGTATTTTTAATTTTTCAGCACTTTTTTTTAATGCCAAGTAACAAAGGCCCGTGTTCCAATAAAAACCTAACAAATAAAATTAAAAATCTCTATTCGCTCCATACATGCTATCCAATGTGAACTATTCTTTACAAAACACTATTTGTTGTTATCTCACAAACACAAAACTAGTATTATGTCCCTCGCATGCCCGAGGCTTATCTTTTTACTGCAGTAAGTTGTAAGGCTAGGCAGGCCGATGTCTTGGGGCCAATAAGTTCAGCATACCCACTCAAATTGTATGACGGACCGCTTTGGGAGCACGCAACGTCGGATAATGTTTGGAGATACTGTTGAGTAGAAGCGAATAGCTGAAGAAAATAACAATGCTAGACCACTTCAAGTAAACTGTACCTGCATGTTTTGATCTTTTATTTTTGCTTCTTATATTTGTTAATCTATTAGAAAGCAAAGTTTAAAAAAAAGTCTAGTTATAAAGGCTAGAACATTCGCGGTATATTCATTTTGAAATCCGATACCATTATTATTTTCAAATCAAACACTCCATAAATTTCAAGGAAGACGTAAAACCAAATCGTAAATCTCGAAACACTAACTCAGTCAATAAAAACTCAATAATTCCCACCTGCCACGAACTCCCAGTTCTATTAGCAAACAACTAAAAATAAATGGCCTACTTAAAAACCGGATCGAATTTTCCAGTTCGACACAAAATATTAGTAACGTGACACACAAAGGCCTATGCGCTCCTTATTTAGTATACGACCAGATGCCCGCTTGAATGATTTTTTGCAACGTCACTTCTATTTTGTGTCCGATTGTCCGGTGACTAGTCATTCTCATTCGGTATTCAATGTTGAACGGTATGAAATGGGTTCATAATAAAATAGGTGTTTTGATCAATGACGCTATCAAACGATATGTAATATTCATTGTATCTTTATATAGTGATTGATATAGGATTTCATGGTCAACTTTTACCAGTTGTGTAAACACAATAAAAAAATATATATTTGTAAGGATTTGAATACACGAATGTTCGATCCTAACTTACCAATATCTAAATTTCCTTTATTTTTTTTAAACCTAGACACCATTGACAAACTGCGAAGGATCTAAATCGCTAATCCGCTGTGAGCTAGAGTGGTGGTGGATGCTCAAACCTTCCCCTATATGAGAGGAGGCCTGTACCTAGTAGTGGTATACAAATATGCTGAAACTATTAACATCACATTACTCATAACATGTTATCTTTTGTCTCAGTAATATCAACAAAAATAAATAAAAAAAGTCTTTACTTAGAGTTTTTATTAAACAAAACATAAAATATGCTTATCGCAACTAATAAAGCAGTTTACCATCACCGGAGCGTAACAATAAAACGATTGCGTGTCATTCTACATCCATTTCAAAACATCATCACAAAATCAGGACCCCTTTTTAATCCGCTTCAAACCGGTTTAGTTCGGTGCGGACCAGTTTGGGCAGAATCTTGGCGCGTGGACAACGCACCCCTGATTCGCTACGATTTGAAGGTCGTTGAACCGTGGGGCCCATTGCACATAACTTGGGGTGACTCTACCAAAGAAATAATCGATAGTTTTAGTTTTTTTTTTGGCATAGGTGCGTCCCTAGGGTGCGGAGTCATCAACAAAGTGCTGTGGGATGCTCAATTATTTAAAGGTCATAAGATTTTGAAATTATTTCCTCTTGCTGGGAAAATTGAGAGTTGTTTGTGTATGGTGAAATGTCTACATTGCATCAAAAATTAGGTTTTATAAAAGTAAAATTTTATCTAATAAAAGTACTATTAAATTGCAAACCTGCGCTTGCGCAATTTTCATTTTCATTACACTTAGCGATAAAATAATATATTTAAAATCAATTTATTTACATCAATTAATTAATTTATCAAATTCAAGTTTGATTGGCCTGAAAAATTGGTAAAAGCTAAGAAATTTATGAATTAAAAAGTAATCTTAAACGATATATCCTTTAATGATCCATTCGAAGATAACCCACCCTTTGTTTAAGCCAAAAGTATTCCATAACTGTCACCGTTCCCCCGAACGGTGTTCAACCATGTTATTTATACAAGAGAAACATTTCAAACATTATGTTGTTAATGTTTCGATAAGATCATACGGACAAATAGACCTTTTTTTTCATTTCCGCTTTATTAAATTTTATTTTCTACTTAGAAAACATGATTTTAGCGTCCACTTTATTTTTGCTATACATTTTTTATGAAAAGATATAAATAGAGTTAATTTAAATTTAATTCTATCATTTTCTTAAGTTATTTTTTTTCTACTAATTTATAATTTATATTCACTTAGCATACTAATAAAAAACGTGTTCGTTTTGTGTTCTTTCGTCCGCAGTAGGATAAAAATTGTATTAGAAACAACATACTAGTTGTATGTATAAAGTTTTTTAAAGGTTTTCAGTAAAGTAATAAAGTTCTTTACATAATTAAAATATATTATAATATTTTATTGACTTCGATTTCATAATATATTCCCTGATAAAACAAATACTACTAATTTTTCCAATATTTTTCTTTGGTCGATGTGTATCAATGACCAAATAGTTTGGTATGATTCGTTCTCTGCAAGGGTTTGAAGTCGTGAGGGTGTGCGAGCTGTCGAGTCCCCGTTGTGTTTAAAGGCAAAGGAGACGGATGTGTGATGTAAAGATAAATAAAGCTATGGAGTCGAGTGACGATGTACGTTTTCATGTTGTCATTTTTACTATACAATGTTCCTTTTGGAGTACAGTAGCTAATAAAAGACAAATTAAAAGCAATTCAAAAAAACCTTTATACGAAATTGCCAAAGAAAGAAATCATGATAAAAAAAATTAACATTTAACTATACCGTACTTAACGTAAGTAACATTCATAATCCAAGCCTGCTGATGCATCAGCTCTTGGTTAAAGACTCTTGTTATCTTGATAAAAACGCGTGACCAAACCATCATCACAAACAATATTAAACCACAATATCCTGAAAATATAAAAAAATAATAATAATAATACTCCCTAATTATTTCCCCATTTTTTTACTAAACACCGTCTCCACACATTCCTTATTCCCCAAAACTGTGCGCTAAGAGAAGGGCTCGGACTCGGGAACGTTATTGATTTCCATTATACCCGCACCGCCGCTCGTCATCTTAAAGACGTGTCGCGTTTCACACACTTTTATGTATCTTTAGTACGTCATCATATAAGAACAGTAATGTTCCTGGCAGACTTGATGTTCATAACTGTATTTTTTTCCTTTTATCTTTGCCTCACATTTGGACTCTACTTTTTTTCAAATTTAAAGAAAGCGAGCCTCTTCTGTGGTAGATAGATAGAATATTTTAATTGCATACCACATGAGTAAAAGATTTGACGAAGAAGAAATAGTTGCGTGGTAACAATATGGGCATGTCTTATCTCTCATCACTGCTTTATAGAACTCCACAAGAATCCAAATTTGACAAATAACATTCTTAGTTGCATAATACTAATATGGATGATCCAAGCTACATCTTTGATTTTGTGGCTTAAAGAGACAATACGTTTAATAAACGTTTTTTTATTCTTTCTTTCGTTACTTAACAGTCCAATATACAAAACAATAAAAATTGTGACGACCTCCGTGGTCGAGTGGCGTACGCACCGGTTTCAAGGTGTCGCTAGCTCTGAGGTCCCGGGTTCGATCTCCGGTCGGGTCAATGTAAAAATTCTTATTTCTACATTGTCTCGGGTCTGGGTGTTTGTGGTACCTTCGTTGTATCTGAATTCCATAACACAAGTGCTTTAGCAACTTACTTTGGGTTCAGAACAACGTATGTGATTTTGTCCGCATTTATTATTTTATAAAAATACATCACAAAAGTAAAATCAATTCGTCAAAGGACTAAAACAATTCTCGACCGCATGGCAATATTCGTTCATTACATAGCTATATTTTATAAGGTGTGGAAGGGGACCGATAAAATAGAATGAAATATAAATGAATGTACGCGACGCTGGTATCTGATGAACGAATGAATCGAATGAATTTCTGTGGAGGTGAATGATTAGTTTTTCTCGATTGAACAGAACAATGAAATGAGGTTGATAAGATTGAAATAAAATATTGAAGCGAGAAAGTTATTATGTAACGTAGAATTTTAAATAAGAACTCTTTCTCCAAGAATTGAATATTGTGAGTATTGGAAAGAGAATGGGTAACAAACAGAATAATAATAATTTGAATATATTTCCATTTATATAACAGTCAAGCGTAAGTCGGAAATACATCTTTTTTTTAATATCATGCATATTGACTATACCTATCATTGCTGAGCTTAGAGTTTCAACTTTAGTTTTGGGTTTCAACAACGCGGTTTTGATTTGGATTTTTCAATAATTAGTTCATATTTTGAACATTCCAGCCAAAAATCTTAAAAGCTCACATTTCAAATAAATTCACTATCAAGACAATACAACAATTCCTCAAAAACGACCCAAACTGATAAGACGGGGGTCTTAAAAATAAACAAGCCCTCCATACATTACTGGCGATCCTCTGCGGGCAATAAAGGACTGTGGAAGGGATCGGTTATCGCCGTATCGCGCTCATCGCAACTATGAATGTGGGTCGACCTTACACCGAACTGTGCGAAACTGAAGTCATAACTACATATATGGTTTATTTTGGTTTGAAGTACTCTAGGTAGGTATTTTATTAACCTCGATAAACAAGATATACTCATCTTCAAGACGATCATTAAAGAATAACATCAATATTTATGTAGAGCTGAAAATTTATTATAATCCATCGACTCATCTTTCATTAAGCCATCGTTGTCTTTTGCGGGGGTTCCACTGACTTTTCTTGTCTCTTTGTATAACACTCTTATTTGAGTTTCGATTTCAAATAGAGTGCTCAAATTAATAATCACATTATACATTCTATTGTTATTTGCGCATGCCAAACATTTGTAAGGAACAATTAAACCTTTATCATTATGACGCGATATTTACAAAGCAGGGTATCGAATACGGTTAGGGAGGGTGTTCCTTGGTGACCGCATGGAGAATGCCGTATGAAACTCTCTCCTGCACAAGGCTGAGTAGACAAATAAGGATATATTCGGGTCAAAACAAGTTCCTATTATTTTTTAATATATACGAAACGAAGGCTCGCTGAGTGTTAAGAATTGACCATACTACAAGTATGTATTGTAATCCTGAAGGTACATTGTATGTCTATCTAACCGTGCCTTAACAAAACGTACTCAAACCATGTGGTGCAGAAGATTATTGTGCCAAAAAATGAGTAAATCATTTCTTTTACTTTACAAAAAGGATTTTCTATTCCTGCTCTACATTCAAACAAACGAGACTCTATGTCTTTATCCAGAAAAACTCCTTTACCAAACAAAATAACACAGCTAGAGTACAAAATTTGATGCCAAAATTAATCATAAACCATTCAAAAACATATTCAGATAACAGTTACTGCTTCTCTATATAAGCAAGGCCGTCGAGCACAATTCTGCCAGCCTCCCCAGAGGCTTGAAGTTCCATAACTAGTTAAGATTTAATTAAACGCTTCCACAACTGAAGCTAATATGCTGACCCAATAAACTGAAGCCGTATATATTGTTATATACAGTATTCATTGCCTAGAATGCGGCCAAAAGCGCTCATCCTTTGCCCAGAGAACTCGTATTAAATGCAAATAATAGTATCCTCACTAAAGTTTAGCTAAGGCTACTAACCAAGAAGGATTTACGTACAAAAGCAATTTATTGCTTCTATCTCTTTCACACCTACAGATGATAATGCAACGTGGAATTCATAAAGGGAGTAGTTTAATGTAAAATCAAAAAAGTTGTGTTATGTAAAAATAGACCATGAAAATTGTATTTTTATATACAGTTTCTTATAAAACAGGCTGAAATACATGTGGTTGTGAAAGTATTTGGACACAAAACTTTTGTCTGTTTTGACGGTAACGTTTAATAAAAAATAAAATTATAAAAAAAACACTATCCTTATCTGAAATATTCAACTATTTAGCTTTCACATTTCATTAGACACAGCCTGGTGACATTCGGACACATAGACGGACAGACAGTAAAGCCTTAGTAAAAGGGTACCACTTTTATCCTTTGGGTACCTAACCCTAAAAAAGTAAAATAGTATAACAGATTGACGATATAATTTTACAGTTCACAGTTTTCTTAACACGATATAATATTGATAGTTTCTTTTACATTTTTTGTTACACAACCGTGTGTAAGCAGAATTTTACGCAGATGTTAGCAGTACTGTGATATAAGTTGAGTAGCCCGAGGCAAATGGGATGGACTGAAGAATCCCCACTGAACTCAACCCAGGGAATAGTTCCGAGATATCTAGACAGATAAAACCTAAATGTATTTGATGTAATTGTCTTTTCGAAGGAAACATTTTAGCTCGCCCGAGGATCACATTGTGTGAAATTTCTTGATAATCTTGATATTCCTCTTCGATGATATTTTTCTTAAAAAAATCTCGTGATTTAATTTTTATATTCAACAATTATATAAAAATCAATGCCAAACTATATTGACCCAAGAATTATTAAAATTGAACGAAAGAGTAAGTAAAAATTTTCAAACAAAAAATAAATTAACGTAATTATCTCGCATGCTTTTCCGACTACAAATTCTAAAAACACAAAACCAAATTAAACAATTCGGTTCGATCTAAATATTGACATGCAACAAACCTCGGTCGAACACAGTCTGTTAACACAGGCAAAGCACCGAGTAGTTAACGTCAAACAGTTATTGATAGCAGCATCGTATCAACACCAGTTCCATCATGATTTATTGATTGATACGCCAAAGTGTACACAGACAATACCATTAGGAGGAAATCAATTGGAGACCAGCATCTGTTAAAAGATGACAATTCATTTGACTACTTAAACAGTACAAGTTTAAACCTTTACGGTCTTACGGAAAGGAATCAGGAAATAATGATACAATATCATATAGATCACACGATAGATCTATAGCTAGCTGAGTATACCTACTAAGCATCAGAACTCAGAACAATTTGTGGACGACATACAAATGTCACCACCAATAAAGTTATCCGCAAAAATATCTGCAAAAATCTGAACTTGTCACCCACTGGATCATCCAATTGTGACATTATCAAAACCAAAAAGTACCGTAGATGTACTCAAGGAAATGAAGAAACAATTCTAAAAAGTTTGAAGCAATGAATATCGAAACCACAATTCAAGGTTAAATTAAAGACCAGCGTAACTATCAGAGCAATTCATAAATTCTAGATATCGTCGACTGGGCGTCAAGTACTGGAAACCCGCGCAGTCATCGCGCTCACATAAACACTTTTGTGAGGACTCATCGTGATCAAACGTTGGTAATAAAGATAGATTAATGGCGTCCCTCCGAGCCGAGCATTGCCGAACTTTGCCGAACTAACATGTGAGAGGTACGAATTGCAGAATAAATTTTATTAATGGTTTTGGGCTTTTTCAGCAATTTGGGATTTATTTTTTTCAGACTTTCCCATACAAATTTGTTTGTACTATTATTCGGCTTCCTTAGGATAGACCTCAACCATATAATGTAGAATTGAAAAATTAAATCACATCTTTTGTTCGCCTGGTTGATATATTAGTTATTAAAATACAAACAATGAATTTTCAAATTTCGAAAATATACAAGACATCGTTTTTTTTTTTTGAAAGCACAATGCTTTATCACAAACCAAATAGATAAAACAAATCAAATTGTAAAGCCACAAAATATTATTTAAGCTCAAAACACATAAACTTATAAAACCAAAAGCCATTCATCACAATTCTTGTTTTGCGACCATTACAATTGATGCAATCTATCTGAAGAAGAGTCTTGATTTATTCTGTTACTGCTAAGTGTACTTGCTTGACAGCTGAAAGATTTATTGCTACATTTTTTCCGCTCCAAAGGTAGACCTATGCTACGTTTATCTTAACCAACTATCTGCCATTCGTATACTAAATAAGTTATTTCTGGTTGGTTTATTCCGATCGTAAAAGTATTTGATTTGGGCATGTTTGTACGATCCATTTATTGTAATTTCAAAAATATATTCATGGTATTCGTACTTTATCATTGTTACAACTTTCCGTAGATATTAATATAATACCAATTCGACAGCGAAAGGAAATTGCATAAACGAGCAAAAAGAACAAAATTGGTCCAAGCATCCAAATGCAGTAAATGCCAGAAAACAACAACCAACGGCTAAGAAGTCTCCTTACACAAGCCATAACGATTTCTATGACCTCTCTTTTGAAATTCTGAGCAGTATATTAACAAAATTGTCTTCACTAAAACAAACGAGCCCTCGGCGAAACTTCAAAAACAAAAGAAACAATTTCATACCCAAGTTTTATACACAAAAGAAAATATCCTTTTCCCAATAATACTAACGACGAAAATTGACGCTTCACAAAAAGGGATCCAAATTATTATTCCAGCTTTGTTTGTCGTCATCAAAAGGAGGAAACCTTAAAGGTATCTTTAAAAATCCATTTCTGAGTTATCCGGTGAAAATGCCTCGGGTGATTTTTTATATCCATATTCACCATTTCAGTCTAGCGGGGTGAAGGTAGCTTAGCAGGTGACACACAGGAACTAAGATTAATGATAAGGATTAAAGAATGCTTTTAGAATACAGAATGACGTTAATCGATGTTACTGTTTTAGTTGATATTGGATCAAGATAATTCTTTAGTTCTGCGAACTATAATCACTTTTATTTTTTTCTCAAATTGTTTTTTTAATGTTGCAGGGTAAAGTTAAAGGAAAAATTCAAATTCAGATTTAAAAAAATAGCTCTTTCTATGCTATCAGCTCATATAGAGCAGTCAACATAATTAACAGCAACGCTTTAATCAGCACGGGTCCAACAATAGCTCCCAGAAGAACTCCACAGTGTGTCTCCCATAAAACTCAATAGGATGGTGGGTGTGACCGTTTTATTCTGCCGTCTCCTCGGCTTTGCAATTCGCTCGCCGTTCCGAGGGCTACAACGAAGGGGAAGTGCCCAGATGTCGCCTGAACAAATTATTTACTACCCTTCCTTTTGTCGGAGACCTGCATCTCCATATTTGTTATTGCGAAAACGGTGTCAACCGAATTTCGGAGCATACCTGAAATTGGATGGCGCAATTTGTCTTGATTATTTTATGGAACAAATTGGGTTTGATAGAGTGTGTAGGCCTGGTAACCATTTGTTAACGTCTAAGAGACTTGGCGGAGGTAATATGTGTTGAAGTTTTTAGGTTTGATTCACATTTTTATAACGCTCCTACGTTAGTAAGTCAAGTTAAATAGACCAAATTTATGTCAAAAATAAAGATGAAATGAAATTAATGGACAGCACAATAAATATAACCGAAACCCATTGTTCTAAACAAAAAAAATATTCACAAAAGAGTATCACCATTTAATTTTTATTTCAGGCAAAAAAGCGCTTAAATTGTATTCACAAAAATTTACACCGAATAAATTTAAATTATAACGTAAATGAAAAATAATTGACCACTCAACACAGGAAATTAAACACACATTCCCACCCCGAAACGCATAAAAGCAGTAATAAAACTTAAAAAGCAAACACATTTCAATTAAGAACATAACTCTTCTAAACCCCAACACGCAAAAAAGGCAACGGAGCGGACGATATAAAAACACGTGCAATGGAATTAAACCCCGGATGAATTCGACCAATAACACGAGCTGCATAGATGTAGCAATAAAAGAGTCGTCTGCATATGCTGCATGAAGCAGAGCTTTGTTTGTACTTATCTACGATTTTAGCTTGTTATGTACGGGATTTGTCGGTGTCTGGAGATACAAAATGTTATCTGCTTATTAAAACCGGTTTATACAATGTTTTGGATTTGACTGAAGCTTACGTAAGGTTTGTGTGGTCTGAATTACAATGTCAGGACTTTATTGCGGCGATGTTAATGATTGAACAGATGCTATTTGTGAAGAAATCATTGGAGATTCATTAATTTAAACCAGCCACATTAACTCCAACACAATAAAAATATATTTGTATAAATCAAAAAATATGTATTTAAAATCCATCAATCATCAATTAAAATGACGTGCACATAAAAATATGAAATGATAATAACAAAGAAACAAAATAACAACATTCTCAAAAAATCGAATTGAATGGCCTCTGAGTAATTAAGGCCGAAGCTTCATTATCAATGCAATGTCTGCAAATATCTCGTATTCCGTGTGAGTTTCCATGCGTTCAGTGCCTTCCAAACACGCGGAACTGGAGGCAAAGCACAGGCAGTCGGACCATGTAAAATGCATGTGATATCAAATGATTTACAAGTGACAAAACAGCTGATGCTTACAGCAATTGAAAAGGCTAACCGGATGAAATTTTGTGTGAAATAAAAATGGGATGATAGTAAATATGTGGGGGAAAGAATAATTATATTCAATAATCCCATCTTACTTTAAGGTAAATAAATGAAACATATTTTTTGTATCCAGTCAGCAGTAATATAGGAACTCGAGTTGGTGCGGTCAGTGCACCCCGCAGTAACAAGTGCTGGGGACTTTTTATAAACTGCATATGTTTCCGGTCAACCCCTATGTGAATGTTTATTACATTTTTTATAGTACGAGAAAAACTTACTGTAGTTTATTTACTGTTTCTTCTACATTAAAATATTTCTTCCAATGAATTATGTAAAATTTTCTTTTTTATAAAGTGCTCCATCTATAGCGTAGAAATTATAAATTGCCAGTATTCCTCCATTTGTTTTGATATCATACACCGAAACAAACAAAACACAGTTAAGAAATACGAAACATTGAACTCGCATCTGCCGCCCACATGCAAAATATCGTGTAACCTCATATTTGTTTTCCATTAATCCACTAGTTTGCCAGAACAAAGTAAACATGTTCTGTTAACTGTTGTAACGAAACTTCGAGCGAAGTTCTCCATCTCGCTCTATTCGTACCAGTTGGAGAGAGATGGATGTATGGTGATGCTGTGTTGTGATAGTGCACTGTATCGTTGTTTCGGAGGATATGAAGTAATCATCTTTGAATGGAGTTGGAATTAACATTGCTTTTAAGTTGTTTGGTATCCGAAGTACCTACTGGCCTTACAGTATTATTAAAGCTTCAGCATGTTTGTGAGTCTGACGATTTGGACCGTGCTGGGACCCACGGGGGTCGTTGGCATTTAGAGAGGGGACTTTAGCTTGACTTTGGATTTATCAAGCGATTTCAAAGTGGAAAACATTTAAAGCGATGGCTGCTTAGCTGTGCTCAAAAGTATTGTTGTTTGAATAGGAGACTGCACTTTCATTATAATGGACATGTAAATAATTTTAAGATGTAATTATTTAATAGTATGAAAACATTTCTTAATTCAATTTCTATAACTAACCTGCATTTATGTCGATTATGTCCAACTTTCACTAAGTAAAAACACCCTACAGTTCGAATCGTGAGACAATTTTCTACTAAAAGAACCCTTTTTCTCCATGAACTATGTCCCAAATCCATGATAAAATATAATCAAATCACTCGCAAAAACCTATGAATGAGATTTGCCACTTGACTGTTGTTTCTAAGTCTCCTTGCTAGGCAACCTAAAGGGTCGTTACTATTGAGATGTCAGAGGGAGTTGCCGAGTGACTAGTCGCCACAGCAACCCATTGGACATCCCGGCAACCCCGACCTTGTATGGTTGTCGATATTGATTTCAATTTGGAGGGTTATATTAATCATTATTATATATTTACTCCATTCATCATGTGGTATTGAATATTTGGAGCAAGAAAAAAAAAAATTGTTTTGTTATGCAACCTACTACAGTCCTTGCATTTTTTAAACACATCATTTTCATAATTGAAAATAATTGAGACATCTTCTATATTTCAATCATTTTTACAGATTTAAAAATATTCTAACCCTCTCATCTAGAACGGTAAAGAATAAGCTTAATTGGCAAAAAAAAATACATTCAATTGAGGTTTTGTGATATAAGTAACAGACCTTACCAAATAATTACGGTTCAGTATATAGACATCTAAGTAAACAAATAATAAAAGAAGGCAACCTCCTACACTCGTGGATCATCCCTTCGCAAATTGTCACAAGCGGGTTGGAGCAAGTGTGTTTTATCGTCGGCCAGAATATAAGGGTACATGCAAAATCTTAGCTGCCGTCGGCGTTATTAATGTAGGAAGAAATTAGAGTCTTTTATTGAATTGTATTTGTTTCTTTTTTTAAGATAAATAAGAATTTTAGATAGCTTGGGTCATTTTTTTCTATAGGTTAAAACAAACAACTTTATTGAAAGAAATTTATTCTTACTCCAACAGATCAAGTTTTGACTTAAAACCCAATTCTTGAGATTTTATCGTGTTTATTGTCAAGTCCGGCTATCACGTGACATTGCTGAATACAGACCTCCTTTAAGTTGCCACAACACCCGGTCCTGTGCCTTTCGCATACAGTTTAAGCCAGATGACCTATTTTAGATCATCGGTCTAACGGGCTAATAATTTAAGTAACCTAATTTATTTGAAAAAGATTTCCCAGCCCTATAATTAAACTTCAATCAAATAATACAACAAACAATCTTGCAAATATCTTTAGCTTACCGCTTACCAAAAACTTCGGCTCATTCGATTTCAAAGTTCCGTTCATTTTTAATACGAAAACAGGACATGAATAGTTAACGCCTGCAACAATGTTTGTTGGAAGTCCCATAACCTAGATTACGGAATACCACGCGATCCAAGGATACCTGACATCTTAACAAGTATAGATAAACTTAAGGTAATGATAGGACCGTCAGCAATAAAAGCTTAAGAACATTGTCAAATTTGCAAGGCGTCAGAATATAATGACATAGTGTCAGAAGACAGAATGCTAAAAATGAGAGAGACAAAGAAAAAGATTATTTTTTTGGATTTTTTTTAACAAATAGCCTATTTGTGAAGCTTATTTCGGCTGTTGACTTCAGTTGCTGACTGTACCCGGTTTGATTGATATTGTTATATTGCTGTTTGATTGATTATCTGTTTATAGCCTCTTAAGTCAGAACGGATTATTGAGTATAGTGCTATGATGTTAAGGTAATCAAACGTACATAATTTATTTTTCTCCAAGTTTCTGATATCCGATTAGTGCGTTATCCCGTATGTAGTAACATCTCAATCAAAACTAAATATAGGTACGGGAAATAAAAAAGTGGCTAAACAGCTGCCATGACATACAAAGTTTGGTCTGAATATTAAAAGAACCGAAAAAAATATAGATGTAAGTACTTACTCCAAAACTTAACAAAGAATATTCTTACATAACTTACACAACAAAACCTCATTACAAAAACACATTTTCTAATCCTTGTTGAGAAGCATTATGTATGCGCCTTACCCTCTTTTACAGGCTGTTACTTTATCCGGAGTAAAAAAAAGTAATTCCGCTATGATGCCTTTATTACCCGCCCTAGACGTATAGAGTTATGGCCCTTCTCATTTCGTTAGATAGCTCTTTGTTTAGAGGACATATACTTTTATATCGGTGCCTGTCATTTAGTTTTTTTTTTCTGAAAGTTGGCAGTTTATAGCCATTCTGTTTTCCGCCGAATCTGCTACCTTGGTTTATTAGGCCATTTTTCTTTGTTGAGTTGGAAAGCTGTTTCGTTTTTACGAACACATGGGAGCAATTATGGATTGAGGTTTTGTACTAAGCAGTAGTAAGTTTATGAACTTCGTTATTCACAAGAACTTTTGGTTTATTTGTTTTTAGGATCAAATAGTCCATGCCATTTTAATAGCAATAAATTTTAACCTTTATATTTGATTTTCGTTTCTGCTATCATATTAAGCCGTTTAATAAGCTGCAAACCATAAATGTCACTTCTTGCAACATAAAACTCACATTATACCGTTATAATACTAGCTTAATCTGTCCCACACAGGTTTATAAAAACTCTGAACAAAATATCGCATCTGGATAAATTAACTGGAGCGTGGTCTATAAGAATAGACAGGTGACCTTATCGCGCGACCTTCTTCGCCTCTATCCATGAGACTAATAGCTCTATTATCAACTACCTAGAACTTCCATTATAACCTAAACTTCACCTAGCAACAGCAATATTCCGAGCAAAATCATCACAAAAATAATCATGGTTAAATCCCATAAACATAATATTGAAATGCGGAGAGAACCGCTTTACAGCCAAATCTAATACATATAGACCGAAACACAAATAAAACCTCGTTTCGCCTTTATTGATATTAGAATAAAGTTGAATATTGTTTGATAAAAGGATAGTTTGGAGCAGAAAGTTGACAATGGCAGTGTGCGCAGTACCAAAATGTTTTGAACAAATATTCATTGAATGTAAATCCACTGAGGCCGTTTGGATTAGAAGTGGTATATAGTCGCTGTATACGGTAGCAATTTTAAAACGTAAAGCGAATTGCTATTGATTTGTTTCGGGTATGTTGTTCCTTTAGATGGAATTTCATGGTGCCTTTGAAATAATATGTGTTCTTTTTGTCACAAAAGTCTTGGGTTTTTTTTTCAAATCCTGCACCGTTTGTCACAAACTTCATTGGACAGTTATGAAGTTGCTTGCCTATTGTCGTCCATGGAAAGGACATTTTGGAACCGCGTAACTAGAGTCACTAGATCTGTAATTTGACGTTTGTTAAGCGTTTGTTTTATTAGGCCTACTAGAAATAAAACCGTTTTTATTTTAATTTATTTGATTTTAGAAGAATAAGAAGAAATGTTCTAAAAAGAATCTCTTCTCGACATATTAGGGTTGCGGGTGTAAATAGTAGGCAGAGCAACGGTGTACGGTTTCCAACAATTGTAAACAAACAGAACGCAATATACTCATAAGCTCAAAGTATGATAACAGCAAACGTTAATTTCAATTTGGCAGTAAATTTCAAATTCTAAACATGAACCCCATAGCCCATAGCCTGCGCTTACTGTGACCTCTAAACGCAGTGTGTGGGAGAGAGATGCAACTCTATGTGAAGTAGAGCATGTTCTCACTTCCTCAATGGCATCAGTGATGGGTTTACTGATCATGGTATAGGGTGTGATCAGAGATCCCGCTCAGATAATGCCATAATTACGGCCACGCCCGCCAGGTGGATTAGAGACCGCAATATCACGTTACACATAATAAAATGGCTGATGTCTCCCCCCTGCCAAAATCCCTTTGCGAACGGCAAGTAAATAAACCTTATCTCCGCTTTATTCGGTATCGTTAAATCTATCGGCTTTGAAGGTCTCCTTTTACAAAGCCATTAGTTTTAATATCGTACTTTTTGCATTGCGGCTTTTGTTATTTGGTTTGTAGTAAAAACTCTTTTCATCCAGTTTCGTCTACGTAATACCCCTTACAAACCTGTTAGCAACATTTTCAGTGTAATTACAATGCATGAAATATGCAAGGATTGTGTTTGTAGCATAACGCACGCATTTCTGCAGTTTTTGCATCCCCAACGGAAAAGGGGACGTAAGGGTTTAATACTTTCTGTCCACACATTTTAAAATCCCTCAGAAAAAAAACAAAAGCTTACACAAAGCCCTGAGTTGTTCCAGTTTATAATTGTAGGCGTTGGTCGGCCATATCACCCGCTCGCATATGCAAGCGGCGCTTAAGGGCCGAGTAATTAACATTTTTATATGCTCATTTGCATACCACCTTGATAACTCTATGATTTAAATTTATTAAAGGTTGCGCTACTTGTTCTATCATAAGGTTATCAAAGGGGTCAGTGCGACCCCTGTTGTGAAATTTCCAGAAACTACTCGGTTAATGTAAATTGTAATAAAGGGAATACCCAGAACAATCCATGATAAAGTTATGCAAATATCTCATGCGGAAATTCCCAAACCAGAAATAAAATATTGCAAAAAAAAAAATTGTTCGCAAATTGACTGTTACGTAGAAATTTCCAAAAGATACACTAATAAATAAATATAAGTCACCCATTCGCGTAACATTGATTCTTTTTATTTTTGTTTTGGTAGGGAAGTCAACATTTTAAAAAACATAGCTGAGGTTGTACTTTGTAATCTGTACACAGTACACAAATGAGCCAAAAATATATTCATCCTAAAAGATTATTTTCAAAACTCAAGAACATGAACAGATAAAGCTATCAACGGAACATTTCATCAGTCGGTGTCATCGAATTTCTGGCTGTCGGGACATTCGTGGTTCGGCCCATTCATCATGTGACAGTTACCAAACTAATTTAGTGGATACTATAAATCTTGACGAACAACCACAGCGTACTATCAGCCCACTCAGGATTCCGATGACAATATTATTACTTGAAGGAGTTGAATTTCAACTGACGACATGGCTGGCAATCAATCTAAGTAAGTAGGTTCTTAATCAATGAAAAAGATTGGCTAAAACAACACTATTAGTATTATTTTTAAGTTGCCCTCGATGTATTCATGGCAACTGAAATAAAATGAAACAGTTTGTTGTGCAAGGAGGTTAAAAGTATTCCATGTCATTTTTTTTACTCGTTGTAGTCGACCCAGACTAACTGACTACTCAGCGAAAAAAAAATGTCGAAACAAACTCAAGCTAACCCAACAAATAATAAAATAATGTCGCATATTTAAAAATTAAAAAGAAGCTGTTTTAGGTCAAACGATAATTGAACGATGAAGATATAATACATGAGTAAATTCCCACCAAATAAATAATGAATTAAATAATCAAGCCAATTCGAACTAACACAAATATACGCCCACAATCGGAGTTATGAATCAAGTTACGAACCAACTGGACTGTACCTTTGACAGAAAGGCACGCCGGACTCATCTCCCGCGGTTGAATACTCAAAGCTTTGATGTTATGTTAATTGTAAAGTTTCCAGCCCCCAAGGAGGAAATGCTAGTGAGTGTTTTAAAGATTCACGAGAGGTTAGTGTAAAAGTTGGGTAATGGGAAAGGCGAGTACGAGTGACCCTTTTGGAACTTACTGCATGCTACAGGATAGTATTATGTCAATGAATATAGATGCTTAGAGATACAGCGCTCTCAATCTATGTATAAAAAATATCAAATTAAATATTCTGAAAATAAAAATAATTTACTAAATACTTTGTAAAAAGTATGGGTGCGTAAAGAACAAAAATCCGAATCTGACGGACTTCCATGTAAATAGGTCAAAAGGTAAACTAATCGCTTGGGGGACTAATAAATTTGCACTCAATTTTAGGGTGGGTATCCTCCCTAGAATTGATTATTATTATCATATTTATGGCCCTAACAACATTTCCCTTACCTCGGTCTTTATTTTTTTTATTAAATCGCGACATGAAACATAAATCAACTGACAAAACTTCAACTATTTAACTATCGCGGTCGAAAAACGGTCAAACAGACGAACGGACAGCGATGCCTCTATTATAGGCTTCCGATTTTACCCTTATTAAAATTAAATGGAAAAATAAAACTTATCAAAAACCATAATTAACCAACCATTAATATACGACATCCAAACATACAAACGGCATTCAAATCAATAGAAACGAATAGAACAAGTCGACGCGTCACAACACCAAAACCCGATGCAGCACAAACAAGGTTTACTATGACGTAACAATGGGTCTACACGGGGACCGATCATTTGCAAATGTCAGCCGCTTCCGATTTTTGTTATACGACTTTTTGAAAATGTAGCTCCAGATCGGATCTGAAGAGAAAATGGAGTTCAATATTTCGTTGGACAACGATTGTTTCATATTTGATGTGCATTTTAAGTTTTGTGGAAGATAAAACTATTTAGGTTTAAAAAAAATTGTCAGTTTTCAGTTAGGTTTTAATTATTAAATTTGTAGACACATGGTATATCGTTTTAAATTTCAGTCATAAATCGTCTTCGTAGATTAATGCAACTTGATAATTTGAACTTGGATCAGCGATGAAAAATAAAAATATATTACTAATTTTACGAAGCTTAATTATTTGAAACATTTAATTATTCAATGTTATCAAAAGGGAAACTAAAATAAGCCGAATCTCGGAAAATCCAGACGAATATACTGTTGGTTTGTAGCAATGCAAGTTACTCAAAAAATATGTGGAGTTAATTAAGGATGAGGAATGCACGAATGTGTACGAGATTAAAACTGGGGGTCGGCGTGAAAATGAGACGCGCATGATTTTTTGGAGATGGAGCGAAATTTTCGGGGATAAGATGCCACAAAAAAAAAACAAAAAAGGAGTAATGATCTAAGTATTTTTTGTGTGTTTTTTTTATGTTGAAATGCTTTACCATTGCAACCAAGAAAAGGTAGTGTTGGTAATATCTTACGTTAATTTTGCATTATGTTTTTTTATATTTATTTCATTCTTTAAGCTACCATAGTAAGTAATCCTCCTAAAACTCTCACACAAACACAAATTAACCTAAATATTTTGTTGACGGAATTAAAATCAGTGTCGAAATTTCTCATGGACCGTTTACAATTTGTAATGTTAGGCAATGGTGAATTAGTAGGGTCCGCAACGACTCGACGGTCACAATTCGTGAACGCCTCGTTTCAAATGTTTGACATTTTGTTGTAGCGTTCATTACACGGTTTTATTAATTGACTGGTTGGAGCAAATCACACTTACAGGAATTTGATTTCTCATTAAGAAAATAAAAAATACCTATTAGTTAAGAACGCGTTAGAGTCGCAACATTGAGGGTTTCGTAAAAAAGCCTGACGGCAAACAAGCGGTTCCTGACCATGAGATGCAGCCTGGGGACATACAAAGGGACAAACGAATAGGCAGCGGAGCCGTATTTATGGGGTTCCGTGTTTACCCTATGGGTATGGAACGCAAAAATTGAATAGGCCTTATTCTATTTTTTTAAATTAATCATCAAAAGTCATCAAAACGATCGTGTTTTACCTCAAAAAAATCTATATTATTAGTAATAGTACCTGTTTTAAGAGAATATCATCGTAGTACCTAAAAACTGGCAACAATGATACTCAGCCGGCTTAAATATTTCACTTATTAAAATCACGCTTTCACCTCTCTAGCACTCAAACTAGCCAACACAGACCACGAACAAACCAATATACAGAAAAACAGCATGTAATCAATTCGGAAAATCCAATACCAATTTACACCATTACTGAAATTAATTCGAAATAATTTAATCGTTTCAACTGGTAACCACAAAATCAATGTCAACAAATTATACGCAGCAAGCGCCAGTGAGAGATATCTGGTGTTTACTCCATTGTTGTATGTAATGGTCAGTAAACATGGCCCAGGGGGACGCCCGCTATTGTATAAACACAGTTACACATTTTTGACCCTTTTTTAAATTGGACTTGTTTAATTAAGAACGTAAATCTCGTGGTTTTTGTGACGCCAATTTGATATTTGTTTCATGGTGCGTCTAATTGATTGTCTTTTGGCATGAAGTCGCTAGGGATTACATTACAGTCAATGGTATATTTATTTTTTTGGGCATCCAACAAAAGCTGTTAATGCATAAAACTTGAAATTAAGTACCAAAAGTATTAATTAGGTAGGTCACAATTTCAACGCAAAGTTTATTTAGGCATAGTTACGGTATATTTCCATAATAATAGAAAGGAAGATTTTTTAACAAGACGACGCATTAGTTGATATGTCTCTTTTACAACTGCAAAAGGTCTTGCTATATGAAGTGGTGGTGGACCCTTATGATTAAGCAAATAAATTAGTTTTCAAACTAGTTCGAGATCTTAAATAACTTTATACAGTATTTCAATGTACTGTTACTTAGATAATCACTAGGTTCTACTACACGCGTTATCAATACAATTTGGCTTTGTATATTTGTGTTTGAGAAGCAATTTCCATTTCACTGTGGTTGCGGTTTCAGATTTTTGCTCGTCCCGCAAAATGGACCAACAAATAAATGAACGGCTCGGCGAATGTCTCGTAAACCTCACGCATTCAATTACATCCCGGTTTTTTATGTATTTTAGAGTTTTTCGGGAACCAAATGAAGATTAATATGCGTTGGACTGTTATCCATTTTGGTTTAATAAAAAAATATTGTGATAGTGAGTAGTGACATGTTTTTCGGCTGAAATTACAATGCTGCGGTTTCATGCAGGTTATTGTACATTTTATCATCTTTTTTGATAAAATTGCGTTATAGGTTTTGCTCAGGAACTAGTAAAGTTTGGTAATGACATGTCAGCAACAAGCAAGCTCAAACACTTAGTTAGAACTTGAATAAAGATATATATTTTTTAAGTCGGCTTCCAAAATCACACTAACATACTGAGAAAAACCTATTTTTAGAAGTAATAAAAATACTTTCAGCAAATCATTTAAATGTTCCACATTCATTAAAAGGTGCGTGTGTGTAAAATCTTCAGCGTAACAGCCTTATCGCTTTATACCGATGATTAAATGTTGTTTCGCAATTGTGGGAGCGAGATAGCACTATACGGTGAAGAGCGGCATCTCTTTTTCGCAACAGCAATAATATTACTTTAATAGGTGGTAGGCCCTCCAAGCCTTATCGCATTACATCGATAATTAAATGTTATTGCGTCAGCAATAAATCCTCAGTTTATATGGCGTGACGTTTGAAAGTGCGAATGGAATAGAAAATGCGAAAATGCCTTTGTGGCGCGGTTATTTCAGCTTAGTTATAATTTTCTTTAATTGTTAAAGAACGATTTGAATTATTTTTTAAAAGCACCCATTTAAATGTTAATTTTTCAAAGAACTTTGTTTTTTTTTAACGGTTTTATTTAGCTCACCCCGTATTTTTTATTTTTCCTTCGTTTTTATCAGAATAAATATTTTTTTCAAAAAAACAATAGTTTACAAACTTTGTAAAGAAAGTCCGATATTGTTACAAGCAGTTGTTGGGATTGTTATGTTGGATGGGTGACCAATTCCAGAAAATTCGTTATTCTTTCATTGAAATTGAATTTTTAGTATTGCCAGCCTAACTCGCAATTTCTTTTTTTCAGCAATTTCATGTCATTTTCAAGCATTCGTTTATTTCCATTTACGAAATTTAATTACAATCATTAGATAGTGCTGCCAGCCTAACTCGCGAAACTTTGTTTTTGTTATTTTATACTTTTTTTATTTAAAAATTCATTCGTTTCCATTTACTAGATTCGTATTTAGCTATCGTACAGGGTATATTGAAACATGTTACATAAACATGTAACACTAAAGATGTGAAGTCACAGTTCGACTTCACTTAGAAACTATAGTGACCCTCGAGTTGAAGCGTTGCGATACAACTTACACACTTACATCTGCAATGCGGTTACCTAAGATCAACTTATGTAGTCTTGACCTTCGTAAACTCTTGTTAAAACTATCTCTTCATGTTGTAAAATGGACAGACTGACTTCTTGTATAGATACGTATATATAGAAAGCTACGTAACTTTCATGAAGAAAGTTTTGTATTAATGGTTGCTTTAATCTTTGTTTTACAGGTTGTAATATCGCAATTTAGATAAATTGAATGACACGGATAACCGTGTGGTCGAGGTCCCCACGCCAACGCAACCCTGCGTAGGACACGTATAATTTGCGTGATCCACGAATGCTCGTTCCGAGTCTTTCTATGTTTATGAAATCCCCCGCGAGATTACGGGAGTCGTATAAAAAAAGTGCGGGAACGTCTTAAAAATACTTGAAACTTCTCTAGTTGCTACAACATTATAATGTTAAAAGCCAGATTATTAAATAAAAGGCAAGCTATTAAAAAGCTCATTTTGAAATTTCCCCTCGATCTACTATCAACCTATGGACGGCTCCTGGATCGCCTCTTGTTTGTATAAATATTTCAAAAGATATTGTAAATAGAATCGAAACATTATACATTTCTTGTATTGTTTCGATTCTATTTACAATAACTGAAATATTTCTGGTTCAAAATAATGAAACTGAATTTAATCCAGACCCAAAATATTCAAATCCATTGTTGCTATAGTTTAATTTGTATGGTAATCTTAGGAAACTGTTTCTGAATACTGTTTTAGCAAATTATTTAATTCCGTTTGGTATTTCATTGTCCATTTTCCAACCTTACTACGATTAATGTAGAATTTTAGACTATCATTTATTTTAATTCAATACCGGGAGCTAAATAATGCATTATCGCGATGAAAGGACTCCAGTTTGGTCGGAAAAAGCTCGTGCGATCCTGATAAATAGGCGTAAATAACCCGTGGCATGATTAAAAATATTTGTTTATCTATTTTTATTGAATTCAAGACGACAAGCTACTAAATAACTTCAAACAATTTTTAAAGAGATAAACAAGCAAATTCTTAAAAACAATAGTTATAATATGCCATAAGCTTCTAGTTAATCAGTGGTATGTCAACAAATAGATCTTGCTTCATCTTTGTTGTCAATAAAAAGGTGTCTTTATGAGATCACTGAAAGCCGATGAAAAAAGCGACCGTTTGACGCCCTGCCACCTTTACGACGTGATAAACTACGAGCCAGGAGAAACAAATGAATCTGGTTTTTTCATCTACGAATATTGACTTGTGACTTTTACGAATGACCGTGGAGACCTATATGAAGATTTTTGTTTTAGAATGTTACGACTAGTTACTTTTTTAATTCTGGGTATTTTTAATATGTTGAAGTAATATTGCTGCATATGTCATAATTTTCGGAACCCAAATAAAAATATTAATCGTAAAAGTAATTCTGTTAATCCTCTACCATGTTATGAAATACAAAACATCAGGCCTCAAATTACCGACTTCGTTTAAAAAATCACAAATTTCCGAAACAAAATCCTATCAGCAACAAATACAGTTACTATCCTTGATAAGATCATTAATAAATTTTAAGCCAACAATACAATCATATACGGAAAAAAGCAAATTACTGAAACTGGTTACGAGGGAAAAGCGATAAAAATCCAAACGCAATAGCGCTTGGAGCGCGCCGTGCTGGCTGGCGGGCGCGCCGCGAACGAATGAGCGTATCTTCTCAAATGGAAACAACATTGCAAAAAATACAGTAAAGATACATACACGTTGACAGGGTTCTGTACTATTGTTTTTGTTTTGACAGTAATATATATAAAATATATATATAATTGGTCCAAACTGGATGAAAAAGCAGAAGCAAGGATGGAAATTTTCGAGAAAGTAAGGAAGGATAATTGAAGGCAGATAATTTAAAAAAGATTTTAATAAAGATGAGTATTTTTTATCTCAAAGGACCAGAAAAAAAATTGAATCTAATTAAAAGCAAAGAACTAGATATTTCTTTGCATTAATAATAATAGTATCCCACAAATTTCACACAATACCATCTAGACTCCAACTTATCATACTATGATGTGAAAAACAACGAGTCTCTCAAATGACCGAGATGAACAATATTACAAAGTGAAAATCAAGGTGCTTCTCCAAAGACCAGGAAACCGAACTTTCGTCCAAGACCATGACTGCACATACCTGATTGCACAACAACCATTCCTCAATAGTATTAATGAAAGTCCAAACCAGTCTGACGGCCGAGGCAGAAAGCACAAAGGGCTTAACGCCAGTATGTAGGCTGGCGGCATTGTTGCAATATTATTGACACTTCTCTTATGGACACGTCTCTGTAACTGACAGTAACATGCGCAGGTACTTCAAAGAGCCAGCATGTATGCAGAAACAAATAGATTTTTCAATGATGTCGGTTTAGACGTAGCACAATGCGATTGTAGGTAAAAAATACTATATTTTAAAATGCAACCTCAATGATTCAACCTTGGATGGAACTGAAATTGATGCATCATGATAGAGGTTTAACTAAAAACCAAACTGAAAGGTTGATGTTTAATGAATGGAAAATCAAATTAAGTAAACTTTTCCATTCAATTCGAATTATATAAAGTACCGAGGGATCTCTAAACGGGCGGCGTTCGGTCGGTTGGTTGGAATTTTTACGCGCCCAGTTATAGGCTTCCCTGCTAATCTCTTAACTTTTAACTGGGAAACAATAAAACGTCGCAGGCAGTGGGCAGCGGAAAAAATGTATATTTTGGTTAAAAAACGCGGATTACTGAGAGTGTTTTTATTTGCATAGACGGTGTTGAAGTATGGACGAACGGATTCGCTGTTTGAGGGCTGAGAGCTTTGGCTAATGGATTATGTGGCTCCGCTCTTCGTCCCATAACAATGATTGTGGAGGGAAACTTCATTCAAACATTGCACTTTATGCTCCTGACCTAACGCCTCTTCTTAATGAAAGTGATAAAAACAAAAGATAAACTAAGCACGATGCCGGAATTATTGGTATTGAGAATACAGAGAATATTAAAGTAGAAAAGATATTTGTTTATAGCAATAGCAATTGAGAAACTCATCTTTTCTTAAAAAAACTTTATTTAATCAAAAATAAAAATCATTAATGGAAACATAACCTCGAACGTAATATAAATTGTCAGTTACAAGTTATCAAGCATGCTAGCGTCCACCTATGGGATGGGGTAATCTAACGTCACATTGATTTGACGCAAAAATTTAACTTAATATCTCATACAACAAGTACCAAGGTATTCATACCGTCCATAGATTCGTGTATGACACAGGGATATCGAGAGAGCCGACTAAACGCATACTGTCCGCGGGGAACGTCTTTTACTACCAAACGTATAAATTCCACGCCATTTATTTACTTTTTACAGCGTCTAGGCCAAGGCACAGACCGAATGGCCTTCCATTCATCTACATACACATATTTAATGTATTTAATGCTAGTTTTAGTGCAGACTGGTCTGGTATATTCCCTTGATAGTATTGATGGATATTTTTGAAGACAACGTGTTTGAAGAGAAATATGTATCTTGAATTTTATTTATTGAATACGATGGATGCATACGTGTGATGGTGTGGATTTTCGGTGTGGGTTTAAATATCAAATTTTTCATGATTGAAACTGTTGCATATGTTACAGTAAATAAAAATCGTCTAAGTCGCCTATTCTTGTCCTTTTTAACAAACTAAAGTTTTTTGTTATTACAGCATTTTAGATTTAAAAAATGAAGTAAAACGTTCCGCGTAAGATATAGATGAAAACACAACATCAAAATCCATAACATAAAAATAATAACTTCAAAAAAGTATGGAAAGCAACGACGCGACCTCTCTTACAATTTCCTGTGCTTCCGTCACAGAAGGTTAGGGGACATCATGCTCAAAATTAAAACGAGATATTTTATCTGAAGCAGTGAAATAATCACGTTTTGTGATACAGGTTTATTACCGCCCTTTTAATTAGGGTAGGCCCTTGTAAAAGTAATGCCCTTAATGTAGAGGTGTAGGGCAATGTTATTTGCATATTAAAATTTTATAGTGCTTTGTGATGCTTTTAGGGGAGTAATATGTATTAACATACTATGTCTGTTTTATTGTTGTTGTGATATAAAAATGACAAGTTTAATTCATGTTTATGAAAAACGGTTTCGATTCAAATTGCAAAATTATTTTCATAAAATAAGAAAAAACAAGCTTTCAGGAGGCAGATTCACAAAAAATGTTAATATCGCTCGACTGGTTAGGTAGATCTGAAACTATTCAGGCAATTCGTCGTATCAAACTTTGACTTGCTTTTCTTCCACTCATACAAATATTATACGGAGAATGTATTTGTGCTATCGGCAAATCATAGAAGCATACCTAGTCTACAAAATTACTATGAAATACAAAGTTCCAACATTGTATTCCTTATCACTGGCTTTATGAGTTCTTAAGCAATAATTGCCCATCAAAGGGTAATTTACAGTGCGCATTGCTTCGTACGAAGATCTTCTTCGATAACTTATAACCACAGAGCATAAAGGATAAGGGAAGTGGCACTCAGAGTTACAGATTGCTCGGTATAAGAAAATCATAATAAAATATAAAGGCAGGCATCGCGTGAGCTGAGGTCCAGATGGAGAAGAAGCACGGGTGCCGTGAAAAATAAATGGTAGTGAGCGCACGTACTAGAGTTTCGTGGCCGACAAGTGGAGTCGAGGCGGAGACGCGACTGATTCGCGACTACGCCACGATTCCATCGCCATCTTGCTATTTTGTTTACTGAGTAGTTAAGTGCAGTCGCCAGAGCTTCGAAATATTTTTGTTTGGCCTTTTTATACGGAATCGAATTTATTATTTCAGCCTTTGTTTTTGCAGATCCAAACCAGGACTTTTAATATTTTACGTGACAGACTACAAAACGCGACGCAAACCGAAAGCGAACAAAGAATTCATGTCACTCGACCAGGGTCATCGCCAAAACTTCACTACTTAGCACACTTCAACCAATAAATTGGCACTTCTATCTACTTTTCTATGTTCGATGATTATAACAGTCGGCTTGCATGCGGCATTGCATGTACTTGTAATAGCAACGTCTATTGCTTGGTCTGTTACACACGGCGTCACGTTGCACCGAACAATGCGGGGAATGTATCGTGCTCGTTGCGTGTTTCAAATAAAAACGTGAATGTCATGCGCTTTGTCTAACTTGTCAAGAAGTTGAGTTATTGTGCAGTTTGTATGTAAAACGTTGTTAGTACAGGTGTAATTATTTTTGATTTAATGTTCTAAGGAGGTTGTAATTTAAGCGTCCATTTTGTTTTTATATGCTACTTAACTTTCGTCTAACACGTCGTTAATTTCACGAGTGCAAATTGTAACTTAACTATGTAAAGTATTGTGTAAAATATTCATAATAGTTTATATTTTTTTCTATAAGATTAGTTTATGACAAAAGAGGTTTGTAAAATCAGACTATTTGCAAAGACCTTTTTTCATATAAAGAACAACAATTCATTGCCACGCTTGCAATGATTTCAGATTCAATTTTAGAATCCTTGTATGGCATGGATTTCATTCAATGTTTGTCAATGTAAAATTTATCTAAGAACAATGAAAAAAAGGATTCATTTACAATGGGAATAAAATACGTTTTCACATATGAATAGTTTCTTAGCTTGATCAACTTTAGCCCCGTATATTCCGTTATCGGTTGGATGATGAGGCTTCCTGCCGCCGTTGGTGTTCAATCGCCTTATTATCAAGCATTGATAGCATCGCATGGAAATTTCACATGTTACATAACCTAGAATAACTGTTTCAGTGTCGATTACAAAGTTCCGTGAATTGTAGGTTAGTTGTTGAGGCGTGTGGTTACATTGTATTGAATTGTTTCTGTTGATTTGATTGCAACGATTGCAAACGGTAATTTTGTTTTATACCTATCAGATCTAAATACAATAAAGTACTGTACTATAAAAGGAGAAACCCGATTCTGGGCCTAGCCGTTACACGAATGAAATATGTACCAAAAAATTCTACTATTTTTCTTTGTTTACCCATTTAAATATTAGCCTCAATTACAATGGCCAAGTCTAAAAAAAAGTACATTTCTATTTTTCTATTTAAAACAACCTTTGTAAACCGTTAAAGTATTTATTTTATTGTACATAACTTCATTTGCAAACACTAGCATTAAACAATAGAGTGTACCTAGGATATAATCGATTTAGCGGATATTATATTTTTAAAACTATATCAATATAAAATGAAAAATATACATTATTTACAAAGCGTCAAAAAAGACATCTTCATCAGTGCTAAAATCGGGAAACGTACCCAGAAGAATAAGAATTAGTATTGCCAGTGTTGTATGGCAATACTAATTCTTTGGGCAAAATATAGATCAGCCTTAGCCTTTATTTTAGTGTAATTCCTTTTTTTATATTCAAATAATTGTAAAATAAAAAATCTGGTGTCTAATAACTTGTTTATGTAAGCACGATTAAAAAATCATTAAAGGAAATAAATAATAGAAAAAATCGATTTTAACGCATCGATTCATTTATTTCACATGGATTACACTAGCAAATGTCAAATGCCAATGTCAACGTCTGATAATTGTCATCGTGCTTTCATAAGTGACATTCGCTTTTCGTATCTTCGAGCGCGTGAATGTGTTTTTCAAATTCTCGAGATTTATTACAATATTAAACCTCTGCTCGAATACTGGACTCCGAAACTGATTGCCTTCTGACTGACCCTTGCTTGCATATTGGATGCCTGGATTCCTGCTGACCTTTGCTGGAAAACCGGATCTGGATATTGCTCTTCTGACGATTGGTGGATACTGTATCATGAGTTCATTAATGGTGGAATAGCAACAGACCGCTGCAACACAATAGAAATTCGAAGATTGGTTGGGTGCTGTGCCCACACCATGGACCAATTTTACTCCTGCACAATTCCTGTATTATTATATTACGATAATCCTAACGAAGGTGGTTAATAAAGAACGATCTTAATAATACAGTTTTTATTTTAATAAACCTATTGTTGCAATCTCAGTTTACTGTAATTTCAGATAGCATCAAAAAATCCCCTGGTAGTAAATACAATGTTTAAATATGTCATTATTGATCTAAGTAGGCCTTATCTAGTAAACAGTTTTCTGCTGAAGTTTTCACGAATATTAATCTGAGTTTATCGCTTTTTAAGTAAGTAGGTAGGTACCTAAACCTCATCATGGTAGATTGCAAGCGCTACAGTTGAATAAATACAACGCAGGAGACGGCCATATGTTCCGTTCCAGCGATCTCGACAGCAGAGAGTGTGAGAGAGAGACATGAGAGAGAGCGTTGCTAAGCGCGCTCCGTCCTTTATAGCGCACCGCTTGTCAGGTCCCAGATTTTGAAGGAGGTTTCACTAAGGATCTTGAGAAGGAGGTTTCACTTTAAAAAGGTTTCGCTAAGCTAACAATCAGTGTAAACATTGTTGATTTTACAATTGCATTGTTGTTCGTGAATTGACTGTGAAATCTTCTAATTCTTTTATGCAATTCAGCTCTGTAGCCAGTTTTATAGTTGTTTTCTCTTTACCCGGGCGATGGTGGACCAGGTGTGAAGAGTCAGCTCTCTTCGGAAAAATATTGGCATACTATATTATTTGACAGAAAAAGATAGAATGATAATATAAATCTAGCACACGTTCAGTCAAATTTTTAGACCAATAGGTATGCTTAGAGCGTAGAAATTTTTATCTCCGTAATTTAAGACAAGCCATAGAAATGGTCACATAGAAGTCACTAAAAAATAAAATAATAGCTGCGCTATAGAGACTTCATGTCTCTTTCCAACATCAAGATAACACAAACATCACAGCACGACACCAACAAAAATACAAAGCAAGGATCGTAAATAGCAAAACAATTACATATCTATAAAGTAGCCACAAGTGAATCAATGTCGGGATCAAGGTACGTGTGAATTAAGTTGCCAACGTTACGATGAGCAGCGGGCCTCGTAAATCTGGCGAACTATCTGCAATACACTAGTTGTCTGGAGAGCACTTAGTACTGTCCTCGACTTGGGAAGGTAGGCGAACGGGAGGAGAGGTAGCGTGGAGGTGTGATAAGTGAAGAGGATTCCAGTTTCTTTGTTCTATTTTTTGGAAGTTCGTAGAGATATGAAAGCTTAAGGATGGCAGTCGTGGAAAAAAAATTGAATTGGGAGGCACTCATTCCGTATATTGCAGTGAAAATATTGATAACGCAAAAAATAGAACTTTAACTTTTGTTTGCTTGCTAACAAATAACACGTTCAATCTACAACTAGTGAATCGCAAGCTTTCCAATAATCTATTAAAAAGTAATGAAAATTTTAAATAGTCAAGTCAACTATATGACAATAAAACAAAACTTAAACACCATCGTTTTCACAAATGGCACTTTAAAAGTGACAATTAATTCCAACTTGTAACTGAGTTAAGGGGTATATGCTGGTAGACTTTTCTTAATCTAATCCCTCGCTACTGGTCCTACCTTGAGCCGCATCTTCACAATCGGCTATACCGGTTTATGCTCTTTTTAGCGGCGTGCAAAGAGCTCCCGACGTCTTGGGACAGCAGCTGTGCCCGGAGAGCCCTACTGAGCAGTCTGTTGTTATGTGGGGCCAGACGTTAGCTGCCATATGTAAGTCACTTTTATATGTTTAACTGATTTTTGTATTAAAAGATACAGGTTTTAAGAGAGAGTTATAGAAGAAAATTCGAAACGACAAGATTTTTTTGTAACTGCTAATTATTTGATTTGTAAAATTTTAAGTATGGTTCTAAACTGCCACTTTGTGAAAGAAATAATTATGAGTGTCAAAGTCCTTTAGAAACCGAACGCTTGTCTCTCAAACCACGACTGGAGCTTACGAATGATTTAATCTCTGACACCAGGTTGTATACATAAGACATACGAAAACAAAAACAAAAGACGACTTGTAGCGTTTCAAAGTCACTGTCTTATCTTTTCAATCAATACCGATTTGAAATACAAAAATGTCTTTAGAAAAGCTTACTTAGACGTTTCATTGATAATTAAACTTACAAAATTTACCTTCAGTACGTATGTGATTGAGACTGTTAGTACATAAGTAAATTACTGCGTAGAAGCCAACCTAGTGCATTCGTAATTGTGTCAGGCATGTGCATAACCAATCAACGGTGTGAACGCTGCCTAACGCCAGGGGCAAGTGACACGTGTTACAGACTCACTGGTGTTGTGACCTGCTTCAAATGAAAACCTCTTTACTGCAACCTATTACGGTTTCTCAATGTACCTTGGTTCTGGTTTGTAATTAAGACAAAGGGGCATGGACAGGAAATGAAGCCATTTGTTGAAGGAAATAAAAAGTTTAACCCCCTATTGTAACTACCAAATAATGCAACAGTTTAATTACGCGATTACTTGGGATTGTCCAACTAGTTCCAAAACCAACTCTCTAGTTGGTTCCGTACTAGGACTCCTCCAATCATAAGCAGACGCGGCAGCGGTATCGCGATCAAATTGTGCTAGCAAACTATTCTATTAACTACCCAGTATAGGTTCCTAATTTTTGCCTTCATAAGGAATCAAAAACACTTAACTGGAATGTTTGGAGATAAAACAAATAATGCAATGAAAATTTCAATTCTCAGACAGGAATCAAACTAATCCACCGAGATTCCGCACCTACTTGGTACATTTAAACATCCTATACCATTTCGAAATTAAAGTTCACACTCTCAAAATAGAAACGTCTTCATAATTAAGTTACCAAGACCCTCACACACAGCACATATCTCCCATCTATCTACAAATATGAACACAAAGTAACTTACGCGAGTAACCCTCGCCGAGCACAATCAGGGCCGGAGCGACCCCGTACACGCCGAGCGGCTCCAACTCGATCACATCCATGATCTGTAACAAGATAGAAGCATTTCAATGTGTGTTTTAACTTCATAATAAATTGGGAAGGGAAGTAACTAAACCCCGCATTCGTTGATAGTAAAGTCTATATTAGGTTATTATGTATGAGGTTATTATGTTTAAGGATAAAATGTTTGATTCAAATACCGGTTGAGGGTAAGTCCTACTCTGGATAGTGAGGGTTACATATAAATACGCCATCCAATTTTTGACCGTTACAACTAATGTATCATGAGATTTCATCTGTTTTCCTCTGAAAGAATATTACTTTAGGAGCTTTACTAAAAAGGTTCTGTTTTTAGCCTTTGTGTACGGGAGCATGTAAAAAAATCATTGAAAACCTATTATAAGTATGTATATGTTTCAATATAATTCGAATAGATGCTAGCCTTGACTATGTAGAACCACTATTTGAGATACTCTACAAATAAAATTCTTGTATTAATTTCTGAAAAAATAATTGCATCTATTTCCTTTTCAAGTCAAACCTATAATCACGTTTTTATCAAACCATCTATAATGTTCAATTAAAATGTAAATGTCATCGACTACCATCAACTTTATCCAACGCCTTTCAAACTTATCGGACTACCAACTAAAACCGACCCATGAATAAAACATGTGCTGCCATCTGTTATTTAAACAGGCGACGTCTTCGGAGTTTTAATATTACATTACTGTTTTAATATAGAATAATTATGGTAATTCAAAACGTAGCAAGCAATGGGAATGTAACTGATTGCATGTTTGAATTGTACGCTAAATTGTTGATGTGGTTTGTGTAATGTTTGTCTTTAGTTCAAACACTTAGCAACAATGTCGGTCATGGCCTGAAAATCAAATAGTTTTTGAATCTACTATTGTGAACTAAGTGGAATCGGTAAGAGGGGTCCCTTTATACTAGTGTTACATTGATCAGTGTTCTGTCAAGAGAATTGCGGAAAACCGTGGTAAAACTAACTAGTAAAGAACAATACCTACACATGGTTGTATTCATAGGAATTAGGCACAAATAAAACCAGTAACGTGGTACAGTTATGAGCAAAACAAATTGATTGATAGCCAAACAAACACAGGAGCAAAGTTAAACTCAAAACGTTCCCAAATCCTCTTATCTCCATATTAACAAAAGGACTAAAGCTAAAAAGCATCCAACGTTCAGTATCCGATGCAATTTGCGAGTAGGCGGAGCGTCCCACAGATTCCGTTCGCGTACCAAACAAATCCGATAACACGTCACGCTGAAACTTGCAGACTCAATTTCTGGAACACGATTACTTCGCGATGGGAACAAGAGTTGAATCTCAAACCTGACTGGGATCGTTGAGTTGCTTTTTAAGTGTTGAATGGTGTTTTTGAAATGTATTTAGGAATTTTTGAGTTTACTCTTGAAGAGCACTTAGGGTACTCCAACACCTTGGAAACTTAGTTATAGCAAGCTTTACTTAACAAGCTAAAAGAATATTCAATTTAGCGAAAATCGGAAGAAAAAGCCAATGGTTATAAATGGTTACTAAACACCAATATTAAAAATTGGTAGAAAACTAGCCTCCATGGTGGTCAAATCATCAGTTGTCTTCAGTCATAGTATCTTTCATCATAAATCAAGTAATAATAATAATATTTCTATTATGAATTTATTTAATGCATAGCCATAAAGGGAAACATTAAAATAATACCAAGAGATACCTTTAGTTAAATACCTATGAAATCGCAGAACTTAAATCGGCAAGCAATTGTTATTAGAGCCGAACATAGGAAGCGAGGATTCACAATTAAAAACTTGCAGACTTAATTCCAGGAACCAAATTACTTTCCGATGGAAAATAGAATTAATCTAGGGTACCTGACTAAAATCCTGAAGTGAGTACTAATGCGGAACAGCGTTAGACTGAAATTTATTGTAGAATTGTGAAGTAATATGCATTGCGAGTATTATAATAGACATTCAGAAAAACCATGGCTTATTCTGCTTTTTTTTTTAAACTGCTGAAGTACTTAGAATTTTATGGCTTATATCGCTGGAGGTTTCACAAACATTCTAGTCACTTGCATAAACACCCAGACAGAATAAGCGTGGATCACACAAATGCGTTTCCTTTGCGGGTATCGGTGTAATCAATATTTAGCTCCTGTTTTAAATTAAATGAATTATGAAGCTATTGTGAGAAATTAGTACATTAACCAAGTTAGAACAGGCTTAATTCAAGACTTTGATTAGATACCATGGATATGAAAGCAACATCGGAACGAATGATCCAATTTTTCGAAACTAAAGTAATGCTCGTTTAGTTACAGGTGCAGCAAGTAAAAAATATATGGAAATGGAAGAGAAAGAAAAAAAGAGAATAAAGGTACTGTGTTAAGTGGTGAATAATGACAAGTGCTACTGATTTTAATTAAGTTATCAGTATAGAGTTAAATATTTACAAGTTAAAAAACAAAAAATTATTAAATTAAATTAAAGCATCAAAAAATTCATCGGCGTCGCTGCCGGCTGGGAGTGTGCCCAAAAGGCTGGCAGCATTGCCACGTTGAATGGCAATGCTAATCCTCTGAGCGAGGTAAAAGCCAGCCTTTGGGTCACGAGAAGTGTCAACGAGACGCTTTGCTAGGTCTTTAAAAAGCGTTTTGGCACTCGGCCCCCACGGCCCAAAGGTTTCAACCCCAAACGGCTCAAAGAAGTAACTACCAACTAGATTACCATATTTGCGCCGTTTGAGGTTTTCAGCAGCCGCGGCAGCAGAGCCAGCGCAGCTCGAAGAACCGGGAAGGTGAGATGGCGCAAGAGTATCGACACAAGTGGCGTCCCACACTAAAGGCCTACCCATCTTCCAAGGGATCAAAGACATTCCGTCCGGTCGCTTGCCATCATCGCGTACCAAACCATTAGGTTCTAATACAGCAGGTACGCCGACGGCAACAAGAGCTCGACGGATAATGTCATTAATATTCGCGTGACGAGCCATGCGACCTGCACTACGGCTGCATGATAGACCGTGGTGTCCGAGGCTGTTGACTACTTCACCACAGTGGCAGCGATGCGGAGAACAAGATGAAGCACCTAGTCTTAAGGCAGCAGCGAGACGGAAAGTTGTGTCGTCGAACAAGGTGCCTATATTCGACGACGGTAGTGCGTAAAGCCAAAGACCTGACTCCCACTCACTCACAGCCAGGAGGCGCGCCCGCTCCGCAGGACTGGCAGAAGTAGAAATCAGATGTTCCTGAACTACTCTGCAAAGCGGCTCGTCCCACAGCTTTTGAGATGATGGGCAACCAGGTAAATTTGCACATGGGCAGGCGAGTCTCCAGGCATCCACAGCCTCGGAGAAGCACGGCACTTCAAAATCAACCAGTATTGGAGCTAGAATTTTCCTGGTTAATTTATCAGTGCCGTGGACCGAGGATAGGTACGCTGGTAAACTAGTACTTGAAATTTTGCAGATACCGAGCCCTCCCATCCGAATGGGGAGCGTGGCTTGGGACCAAGCCCGGTCATCCATGGATATGTTTAAAATCATACAAAGAGTGTGTTTAATAATTTCGTCCATTTGGTCTAACAGATTAGGGTACTTCCATACAGACGCACGGAGGTAGTAAGTCAATTTAGGACCGAAACAGCAAAAACGAATCAGTGTAATGGCCGAATGCATATTAATTTGGAGTAGACTATTTGAAATATTTTTGAAATTTTGTATTTTTTCGTTAAGAAAATTTTGGAATGAATCATCATAGATTGGAGACCCAAGGAGGCGGAGAGAAATTTCATCGACGATTTTAATAGAGGGAGCTATGGCATTAAATTTTGAAAGTGTCTGTTGTCTGTCTGTACCATCACAAAGAAAATTTCGCATTTGGATATATTGAGGTCAAGGCCAATGGAATTAAATTTATTTTTTTTAAAAAGGAAGTCATTTAAAACTGTATCTACATCACCTCCTAGGGTCCCACCATCCAGATACCAAACATTAAATTTGGAATTTAGCTAATAAAATTAAGTTATTACCTGTGTTGTACTAGCCTGACGATTTTGTACACAAGGTCGGTAGTTCGAAGACTACGCAATTTTTAAAATGGAAGAAAATCATCGACTTGACACTGACCTGGATTCTACATATTTAAATCACAATTTGCCAAAAAATCCTGTCAAGTGCAAGACGGACTCGCGACACTGAGTATTTCGAACAAATTAGCTCAAGATAACAAATTGATCGGGTGACTAGTAAATTTGTGGGTACCCACTCTCAATTTTTTTTTCACATACCAGCAAATTCATAATTCATCGATCTTTCTTTTTTTTAATTGTGGTTATTGTGGCAATAGAAATACATCATCTGTGAAAAAAAACTGTCCAGCTAAAAATAATTTTCAGATACAGCCTGCCCCCTGGTGACGGATGAACGGACTGACAAAAGGGACGAAGACGAAGAGATATCGGTATATCAGTAATAGAAACTTAAAAATACAAGTTCCATAACATCATATCAGAAGACTATCAAAATACGTAAAAGCAAAAATAACAATAAACAATAACAAGAAGGAAAGTGTTTGCACCACGAAACACAATATTTTATCAGTAAGCTGTAAATATTCACGCATTGTAAAAATCAACTGAGCAAAACAGCGTTCGTAACTCGCGGGTGTCACAGTAAAAACCGGAACGTTTACGCACCATTGCAAAATGTTTTAAATCGTTCATTCTGGTGCTTGTTCACCTGGTTTTTATAAATCACTAGCTGTTGCCCGCGACTTCGTCCCCGTAGGTAGAAGATAATAATATAAGTTATGATTTAAGCCTACCCTGTTTTTTTCACATTTTCCATTGTATCATCGCTCCTATTAGTCGCAGCGTGATGGTTTATAGCCTAAAGCCTTCCTCGATGAATGGTCTATTCAACACAATAATATTTTTTTAATTTGGACCAGTAGTTCCTGAGATTAAAACAAACAAACAAATTCTTCAGCTTTATATAGTAGTATAGAAGTATAGATTTATGCATGTATCACCTTTATATCTTAAAGGGTTGAGAATTGAGTATAAATTTATTAAAGGACACAGTTGGTTTTGGTACAAATAATTCCTGAAGTTTGTTCATTTTATAATTTAGATTTGAATAAAAATTCAATGATTTTTTTTCCGTGTCACGATGACAATAATCGTTTTAATTTAGAATATTTGTGCAAATATGGTAAATAACGGTACAGATCGAAACATGATACGGATTTTGAAATGAAGGGCTTGTTTTAGCTTGTGTTCGTGTAAAACTACAAAAGCACCATATTTTTAACATGCGTCACACTCATGCATAAATTAACATGTTATTAATACCTTCGATCCGCAAAATGTTTTAAAGCACCCAATATACGCTGGCCTCCAGCGGACCCTTTTAAAATGAAATAACAAGAAAAAACATCCCAGTTATTTGCAGCGGTTGACAATAACGGTTTAGTGAGCCAAATACCGTTTTTTCGACAGTCCCCCCCCCCTCTCCCTTTACGAGCATCGGTATTATTGAATTTCGCGAATGTAACGCAAAAAGCCGATATCATGTAATCGCCAAAGGGCTGAATTGTGATTTTGAGGGCACTTGCCGCAGATCCTTTTGGGAATTTTTATCTCTTTGTTTATTTTAGTGTTTTCGGTCTCCTTTTACATGCTGTTAAGACTTGTTTTGGATTTTGAGTAGGAGATATTGGGTGAGACGGTTTGTTTTGGCCCATTATAAGCCTTTTGTTTTGAAAAGCTAATTATGGCAACAAAATATATTTCGGTTATCGTCGTGCTTTTATCGATCTCTGACCAGCCAAACATAGGCAGCAAAAATAAATGCATCTGTATTTTAGGAAATAACGAAACAAACCCAACTATCTCCACCACAAAAATAGAACCCCACAAAAGTAAAACCCAAAACAAAAATTACAAAACCTAACACCCGAAATCTCCACGTAAAATTGAATTAAATTTCCACCAGGTTCGGGTACATCCAGACCGCGGCGTCTTGCCTGAACCCAGTAAACGTTACCGTTAGCCAACCATTCGCCACAAATTGTTCGTATAACTTATTTACGTTGGTGCTTGCACCTGTCTTGCTTTCTATTGGGGTGATTTTCGTTATTGTGCCACTGTTTGTTTGCCAGCAATGTTTGCTAGTAATGTAGTTGAGTGCAAGATTTTTCTGTACTGTGTTTTGTTAGTTGGTTTGATTAAGATGTGTAGGAGGGTTACTTTATACTTCTGAAAAGTGGACTATTTATTAATCAATGGTAGATTATAATTTTTTCAAAGTAGGTATAGAATAATTTAAATAATGAATATTTATTAAATGATGTAACGGTTTACTCACGCGTATTTATCGGGGTAGCCCGGCGAGCTCGCGATCCCGCCGCGTCTGCTCATGATTAAGGACTCCGGTTGGGTCCGAAACTAGTCGGGCTACCCCGATAAATACGCGAGAGTAAACCGTTGCATCATTTAATAAATATTCATTATTTAAATTATTCTACACCTACTTTGAAAAAATTATAATCTACCGTTGATTAATAAATAGTCCACTTTTCAGAAGTATAAAGTAATACGTGCGAAGTACTGGCAAACCGCCTTAGTATCGCTGTTTGCATTCAATTGGCGAATAATAAAGCATATTTTATCCACCAAGAGTTAACAAAAATAGTTTCTAATCCCAAACATCGATTTGGGTTGGTGCGTAGCGAAGGACCAAAAAAACCTGTACAATAGGACCAATATTGGTTGTCACTTCAAAACTAAACGATGATTGATATCGCTCGGTTTATAGACCATGATTTACCTTCCTCTCGAAAACCTATTACCATGTGAATAGAGGTGCGATAAAAATTGTAGGCCTCCTCTAGTATCTGTCATAGTGCCTCTCAAATGAACTCACGTTGTATGCAGTATTTCCCATTCCACTGAATATAGACTCAATTTTTGAAAAAAATATTACTCTTCATCAATCAAATAAAAAACTTTTTCAAATTATAACTCAAAGATATACACACGTTTGTCTGAATTTTTTTATAGTACGTCAAGATAGATTTTATATCCCACTAATTCCCACTCTCCCATCCCACTAATCCAATCCCATCCCATCCCACTAATCCCAGCCCACTATCCCACTTCCCACTAATATTAAAAGGCGAAAATTTGTGAGTGTGCGTGTATGTTTGTTACTTCTTCACGTCAAAACGGCTGAACTGATTTTAATGAAATTTGGTACGGAGTTAGCTGACACTCTGGATTAACACAAAGACCACTTTTACTACGGGAAAAGTCCTATTCCTATGGCCAAATCGATGAAAATGAATTAGGGAACTTTCTACATATTTTTTTCAGACACATATTTACTGTAGATGCATCTCCAGTAAGTACCATGAAAGTATATGAAAGTGGTACCAGCAGAGCAGGTAGCAGTATTAAATTAGGGTGTAGTACAGTATAGCAGGTAGTAGTAGTACATGAGGTGGTACCAATGTTTTACAGAGCGACTGCTTATCTAACCTCCACAACCCAATTACCTGGGCGATACACGAACACGATACCCCTTAGATAAACTGGTTGTCAGACTTTCAAGCTTCTGTAACGACTGAAAAGATGGTAAGTACTTGCGGTTGGATGGTAAGTACTTGGTGTTAGATGGTAAGTACTTGCGGTTAGATGGTAAGTACTTGGTGTTAGATGGTAAGTACTTGGTGTTAGATGGTAAGTACTTGGTTTTAGATGGTAAGTACTTGGTGTGGGATGGTAAGTACTTGGTGTTAGATGGTAAGTACTTGGTGTTTGATGGTAAGGACTTGGTGTTGGATGGTAAGTACTTGGTGTTGGATGGTAAGTACTTGGTGTTAGATGGTAAGGACTTGGTGTTGGATGGTAAGTACTTGGTGTTGGATGGTAAGTACTTGGTGTTAGATGGTAAGGACTTGGTGTTGGATGGTAAGTACTTGGTGTCGGATGGTAAGTACTTGCTGTTAGATGGTAAGTACTTTGTGTTTGATGGTAAGTACCTGGTGTTGGATGGTAAGCATTTTGTGTTGGATGGTAAGTACTTGGTGTTGGATGGTAATTACTTCCAGTTTTTTTCAGGCACATAATATTTAACTGTAGCTGCATCTACAGTAAGTACCATGACAGTATATGAAGGTGGTACCAGCAGAGCAGGTAGCAGTATTAAATGAGTGTGTAGTACAGTATAGCAGTTAGTACATGAGGTGGTACCATTATTCATTTCACTCTCTATTTCATTGTTAGATAGTTTATTCATTGAGGAAGCTATAAAATCTATAATAACACCATAATTAATAGGAGCCGAGCAGTGATAAAAAAATCCTAACTTATATCTACTATCCACGCGAACGAAGTCGCGGGTAACAGCTAGTAAAAAATGAATTCGAAATTCAATGACAATCAATATCTCCAAACTTTAATTTACGTGTAACTAAGCCGTAATTACATAAACAAACGAACTCATTTTGCATCCGGAAAACAGATCATATTCAATTGAAATACTGTTGCAATAAAACCTTAATCAGTATAAACAACATCTATAACTCCGTACCAAAATTTAATACTCCTTATACCCTTTGTAAACATTGTAAACGATACAATAAAATGAAATTAAACAAGCGAGCTAATTCCATTAGTCAAGTTCCCCTAAGTTCGGGCTGCTTGTAACTTAATTCGTTAGCATCAATCACAATGCAAGTGTACAGAATGCTATTACATGAGACCGGTTCCTTGAGCGCAGATATTTGTTCACTTGTCTCTCGAGCGAGGCTCTGCCATGAAATAGGTTTTGTATTAGTTTCAATGGAGAGTTAAGTTTTTAAAATGTAATGGGTGGGGAAAAAGACTGTGAGGTTTGTTTGTCGCTGGGGAAAATAAATGGGTATTTTTTTTAAATTTAAAGTTTTGGTAAGTGAACGCTGCTTGAAATATGATTTTGCTGAGGATTTATCCTTTTAGTATATAGTTATATTTAGAAAGGGAGTAAGTCATACCAGCAAACACATCGGAGCATTTGAAAATAAATGATTATCAACCTCTCCGTTCTGAAAAAATAGTTTTGAACTATTCAGCTTATAAATGTACAGTTATTAACGCTCAACTTTAAACTATGTTCTGTAATTTTGGTGAGTAGACATCCCAAAACAATTCGAAATAGATCGATGGTAACATAGTGTATTAAACGGAGGCCCGTGCCAGTGGTCGAGTGGGCATAGCGATTTGTAATCCCGCCATTAGTGGAATGTATCGTGTGTGGCGGCGGCAGGCCTGCGGACAGAGGCACGGTGCACATGCGCCAGATACACTGACAAACCAGACTGGTTTTGTGGATACAGATTATAATAGACGGGTTTTTATAGGTTCAGAGGAATCGTTATTAGTTTGGTCATCAGGATTTAGCTGAAAGTATAGACAAGCGATCGCATTCAAGAAATGTTAACTTAATTCTAATATTTATTTTCGATGAACTGAATCCATACCACAAAAAAGGATGTAAAAAGAAAAAAAAAACAAAAAAGGAAATATCTAGGAGCCCCTTTGCCTTGCAGTGGAACAGTAACGGCTAAACAAAAAAAAGTTTTTCAGTAGAAAGGTGTCCATGAGCTTAAGCTTTGATAACATTCCTGGACCAGGGTGTATCAAACAGATAACTTCTTTAACTAAATGTTAGCTAACTCATACATTAATGACGTTTATCCAAACAATAGCTGTTAGAAAACTTGTTTCTTAACTAGCAATCACCCTTCAAGGCTATTGCAACATCTTGTATAGACCGGCTAGCACAAACAGCCGAAACCCGATATAGACCGCATGACAATACGTAGACCGGAGAACATTGCTTGACTGTAATCAAGGCATCAAATTCTGCACCCCTAGGCACACACAATACAAAACATTAGGAAACACGAGCGGTCAGCTCCTCGGCCTGCAACACCGACGTGTAACGAGAGGCCAGAATAAAGAAGGGAGGGGACACAGCCGGGACAATTAGGATCGCAATTAGAGGACAGTATGTTCCAGATTACGACCGCACACTCCACAGAGATTCACATTCCGGTGTCGGGAATAACAAAGCTTGCCAACTAACTATTAAGACGTTCAGAACTCGGGCCTCGCTTTATGGCCGCTCAAATTGCACTTGTATTTTTGTGTTGAAATTGCCCCGTCGTAATCTAGCATTCGCCGAGATTTTGCCACAGCTAAATTTCGAGAGCGCTTTGTCAGTGGCTTTTCAAGCGGTTAGATGAACGAATGATTTTAATATAGGGAAGTAGTGGGTTCCTCCATACGTAGGAGCTTGCAGCGGACTGATGCGGCTGCAATATTTTTAAATTTGTTTCAACTGAGACGGACATAGCATTGAATATGCGAATTGAATTATCGTGCGGGTATGCAAATCACAAGATTTGTATTTCGTTTTAAACAAAATGTATGTTTTTGAATTAGGTTTGCGGAAGTTTTTATTTTTGCTCTCTTGTGTATTGTAGTTTGTAATTGCAATTGTTCTGGTGGAAAACTGTTTTTGTGTTATAGTATGCAATACAGCCCAATTTGAATATAATAAGAAATTCATTTCTAAAAAGGAGAACTATTTATTTTTATTTTATTTTATATACGTACCATTAAATTGGAATTTGATAGAGATACTGTGAAATCCCAATTTTATGCTCTCGAAGTAGTAACAGTATTCAACTCTTAAGTTAAAAGTGCCTTGGCCTAGTGCGACCCGTTCGAACGTCGGCACCATCGCCGTACCACGATAATCTTGTATACAATCTTTTTTCCGTAAAAATAATATAATTTACATGGCAAAAACAACTATCGTTTGCTACCGAAATATCCTAAACTAACGATTCCAGTGTTCGAACGATTCAGTTAAAAAATTCATTCCAAATTTATGGTGGAATAATATTCCAAAGCCATTCTAGCTCCTCTCTAAATAAATAAAAAAATCACCATAGTCTGATAAACCAGTCAAACCCTCCTGTTATGTTACATAGATCTGTTAAGACAGTCTAACATCGCGCATTCTACTAAATACTTACGTCAAAGTATACTTTCTATCAACCCTACGTCCACTTCTATCAAGTCATGAAAAAATTAATGTAAATAAGCTATGCTCGTAGTATATAGTATACAGTATTCGTTTATACCCCTTTTGTGCGGCGCTCTGTCCGGCTGCATCTGCTTTTTATGTAAAAACCGAATGGGTATTTGTCAAGGTAATTTGAATTTACTCGCACGCGGCGGCCCTTTGAAATGCATGCTTTAAAATATACTAGTTTTTACAGAAGAATGTTTCAAACAAATGGAAATGTATACGGCATTTGATTAAATGTGGCGAATGTGTTTTTTTTCGGGCATTTGCGTATTTTTATACAGTTTCGTAGAATGGAGTTGATGATGTTTGTATTTCATTGATATTTTAAGTTGGCTAGTTAAAAATACGCTGCCATTTATCAACATTGCAAGAGCAAATAAAGAAATTGATTTTATTTATTTTCACTGAGCCACTTAGAATTTTGGATGATACTTTTCTGCTACCAAGTGAGAAATTAGATAGCAAAAATTTTACAATTATCCGCTTTAAATTTCTGCCTTTTAAAGACAGTTTACACCTCTGAGGTACTATCTTAAAACTTAATACACATTTGCAATTTTAAACTTCATTAACATAACGAGCAACTTTAATATTCCCGAAGAAAACATTCCACCTCATACACGTAAAGAATGCCTTATTAAATCTTAATAAGGCACATTAATTAATGCGATGCTAGAGCAGTATTACTTACAGTCTTCCATGATACATAGTACAGTTAACGACAAAATTCGGACAAATTACGTTTTCAAAACTAATTTGTAAAAACTTTGGAAAATAATGAATAGCTATTAGAATTATTATAGGTAAAAATACCTCAATACTAATCTATACTAATATATAAAGCTGAAGAGTTTGTTTGTATTGAAAAATTATTTTTGTGTTGAATAGACCATTCATCGAGGAAGGCTTTAGGCTATAAACCATCACGCTGCGACTAATAGGAGCGAACATACTAAGGAAAATGTGAAAAAATAGGGCAAGTATAAATCATAACTTATATCTTCTACCCACGGGGACGAAGTCGCGTGCAACAGTTAGTTCATAATATAGTATCAGCCTATTTACGTCTCACTGCTGGGCACAGGCTTCTTCCCGTGTAGGCAAGTGTTGAACCTTGATCACCACGCTACCTCATTGCGGTTTTGCGATATTATATTCCAATTTTTGGAATCAAGTGTTCTTCACGATACTGCACCATTTGCCGGTTTCTTAGAAAAATTAAGAAAGTACATAATAATTTTGAAAAAGTACTCACATTGGTACTTTCCTGCTTTTGGAACCTACACCTCGTGCAGAAAAATCCATGCATAGGAAAGAAGGACCGCCATGATCAAACACCAATTCATGTCACTAAGAAAGGTAAATTTCAAATCGACAAGTTTGTTTTAGCCGACTTTAGTTTCTGACTGTACACAGCACTAGGGGTTTGCTTCAGGAGCCGAAGACAAACACGTCACGTCATCGCTCATCGTCAGTGACATTGTTGTACAGTACAATAGATTGCAAACCGAACTAGTTGATTATATCAATAGCATGTTATGTGCATTAAAGTTGGTAATGATTCTAATTGTTTAAATTAAACGAAACGTGACTTAAAGCTTTTGATTTGAATATGTGTTAAGCCTTCATTAATATTTCTAGGATTCGAGCTTGCCATACATTGAACAAGAAAGAAAGAAACATTTATTTGTAACAATTAAATTCCTTGGTATGATTAGTTAGATCTAGCCCATGGTTATAAGGGATATACCTATAGCTTAATAGACAGAGTCGAAGTTTCATTCAAATTTATTTCTTGCAAAAACTGATCCCAATATAGCCCGGGGAAACTTAAATGCAAAGCAGAAAAAAGTAACCAACAGGAAAAACAAAACAAAACTGCTGCTTATTATTATTAATGTTCCCAACAGCAAAAACGCACCTACTTCCATTTAAGCTCAGATATAAAGAACTAAAAGAACTACTAGTAAATCCTCTTTTCCAATAATACCTGAAAGTTTAATCATGCGTCTGTCCGTCAGCGAAGCGGAGCCTAGATTCCATGTTTTTTTTTCAACATACGGATTTCCGCGTGAGTTAAAATCTGCGCCATTTAAAACGTTGCAAGAATTCTTGCCGTAGCCACGCGTTATTCGAGGTTTTCGGTTTATTGTACTTTTTTGAGGTGCTTAAATATTTTATCTGTGGTCGTTTTGTTTCTTGCTTAATAAATACAACAGTTTTTTCAAAGAAGATAATCTGACATAAGTGATAATACGAGTAAGCTTAAGCTAAAGTAAGTTAGGATTTATAAATTAATCAAGAATTAGAACAGATCAGGCATTGTTTTCTTCTGCATAACCCTAATTTTTAGGGTTCCGTATAAAAAGGGTGAATACTGAACCTGCAGATGTTTGTCGGTCACCTGGCTGTATCTCAAACACCATTATAGATAAACAGTTGATTTTATACTCATACAGATTTGCCTTTTTCAAAGTCCATCTGAAACAAAGGTTGAGTGATATCTTTTTTCCACATTAAATTTCGCATTTAAAATATCTTATTTTTACAGTCAGAAGCAGACTATCGACTCGGAAAGCTACCCAGTACCCAGCGATATTGAGTTTTTAATCCGAATAGTAAACAGCTTTGGAAGCGTGAATGCATGAAGTATAAATCTATGGTACTACCCATTGGAGGGATCCCCTTGAATGGGGAAAAAGGGTAGTTTTATACAGATCCTGGTCTTTTCATTTTAAAACGTCTGTTTATTTCCAGAAATGTCATGAAGAACTCTTAAATAGTTGTTTATTTCAATAATTGTAATTGAGTTCATAATAGGGAGTTTAGTCTCTGAGCTGGCAACCACTGATCACATACTTTGATAGGAACAACAAACCTCCTAAATTGAATCTGCTAAAAGTAAAGTAAAAAAGTATGTTTTTCTCTTCTCCTAAATAAGCGTCGTCGTTGATTGCGCTCTACGTTTGAAAAATGATGAATTTCATATCTGGTCATGACAGCAAACTTCTGTGGAAAATAATATTGTTTCCTTTAACATGCCTATGCCAACAGAACTAACTAATATATCAAAATTAATCACTGTCCGATACCTGTGGGAACAGTTAAGAAAAAGAGAGAGAAAACGTTTCTAGTAAAACCATTACCGTTATTAAAGCGAGACGGCGCATTATACAGGTAAATCGAGGTGAATAGAGGCATTTTCGAAATAAACACAGTTCTCATATAATGATTCTCAAGCGCTTAATAGAATAATTATGTATAAGCATTTTGATGTAGGCAAACGCATGCGTCCTCTCCAATGCGATACGATTCTGAAATGTATTCTTTCACCCTTTGTGAAGCTCCCATTTCCTCGAATATTTGCTAAGCCCTGACTCTGCTGTCCACTCCTTCCAAGCTATCTCCTGACACGCAACCTCTCGCTAGTTTACATCCATATCCCAACACAAACGGTTGACTATCAAAATCCAATTTAAGTTTTATTCTAGCTTAACAGAACGAACCTGCACCTTGTGTATAAAAACTCATACATATATCCGCAAGGCCCTGAAAGAAACCTCTATGATTCTTTTATTTTTCATTTCCAGAAATTACAAACAGCAATAATAGTTGAACTGTTGAACTTAGATTAAAACTCAAGATACATGGTTGTAAACTAAAATTCTAGCAATAAGTAACATGAAAACTATCTGACGAAACAAAAGTCATAAATTTTTGCCGCCAATAGTACGACTTTCGAGCTAGTGTCAATTGTTTTGTTCGTAGGTAAGGAGAATAGGGTTGGCAGAGTAGACGTAAGCAGCTAATTATAAATATCCAGGATATCAAAAAAAAATGAGAATATTCTCGTATCTAAATTCGGACACAAATAAAAAATATGTTAAATCCTGCGACGCCATAACAACCAATTCTAAGAAATGTTTCATTTTATTAATCAGGATATTTCGATTGTTATAAATAATTACATTTGTTAAGGTACTTAAAAATGGTAAAAATCCTGATTCAAGAGAAACTAAATCTTGTTCTGAAGTTAGTTACAAATACATATTATTTATATAAAAGTGTGTCAATGTCATAATGCACAAACAGTGGGAGAAACCTCACAAGTTTCCGTCTTTTATAGCTTTAACTGAATTATAGCTACTCCAGATTTGTTTAGCTGTTAGTCTTCCATATTGTATTAAATAAATAAATAAATAAGTAAGATTTACAAAAATCTGACAGCTTATTTAATGCAGTAATTCCAGTATAAAATATTGAGTCTTCAATCTTGTTTTAAAAAAGTCTACAACTAAATATACTTTCAATATAGTATATAAATTATGTTTTATATTTAAATCCAGGTTTATGTATGTGCCAGCCCTGCAGCACCGATTATTACCGCGCCGAAGCGACGGAAACTTGTGAGGTGTGCTCGGTATTCCGCGCAGCTCCCACTGTTTGTGCATTATGACATCGACACACTTTTAGATACTCTTATTTTACTGATTTTATATTTATTTATGTTAGAAAATATAGGTTGAATGTACTTTAGTTGATCTTCTTTAGAGATATATTTCATTTTTTTTATTAATTTTCAGCTATTCACATTTGAGAGTCTGCGGCTACATTTCTTTTTCTTATTATACAAAATTTTGATACATTTAAACAATACGAAACATATTTTTGTTTTAATGAAAGCTATAACTCTCTCGACTTAGTTTGTTTCGACATTTTTCTCAAATAGTCAAATAAGTAATGTTGACTCCAGCGAGGAAAAAAAATGAAATAGTGATTATGATGAACAAGACGTAAAATGAACAAGAAATTAACTATTTTGATGTAAAGTAAGAAACATTCTAATAAAACCATGGTAATGTTTTTTTATATATATTTCATATTAAAAATAAAGCATTTTAATAAACCTATTCATGTCTATACACAAAAATAACATCCTCAAACTCGAAAACTCAAAAACAATTTACTCAATAAATAAATCAGTCACTCAGTACTAAAATCCAAAACAATTCCCCTCGGCATCCTCCACAGCAGCTCGAAATCGATCGATTAGGAGCCACGTGAGGAGCACTTAATACGTGAGTACGTACTCAGGTTGAGCCCGTCAACACACCGCAACACGTACCTATACCATGTACTGTCTCAGTAAAGCATGTTGGATTTAAGGGGTTATAACGTTATGTGAATTTGTATCATTTAATTTTATCTACGATTAAGTTTACGAAAATTGGTTTAGCTTTTCATATCTAAGGTGACAAATCTAAGTAGGTATTGTTGGTTATTTTTCGTGGATCGTGAAATAATAAATCTTGACCTTCAATCACTTTTTCTATTTATTTCTATTTTTCCCTTTTACAAGTACACAATTCCATACAGACATTTTTTTAACCACCGGATGACAGTGTTACCATAAACTCAACTAAGTTCCACTCTTAAATTATAGATTAAATTAAGACTGTTTGGAGATTGGAACATTGCCTTTTGGACTTTTCTCAACACTCTCCCTCAATGTTACAATCTTCCAAACCCAACAAAGTAACAAACTTCCTAAATAAATTAATAGATAGAGGCTTAGTCATTAAATCTGCTAACTGATTATTTGTAGAAATATAAACCACCTTTATAAGTCCCTGTTCTACCTTTTCCTTAATAAAATTATATTTTATATCTATATGTTTGAGACGTTTCTGATCAGGATTATTAACAGTCTTTAAAGTACTCTGATTATCTTCGAAAATAGTTACATGTTCCAAGTTAACATTTACATCTTTAAGTAGTTTGATTAACCAACAAGCCTCTACAGAACTTTCACACAAAGCTACTAACTCAGCCTCAGTAGTACTTAATGTCACAATATTTTGTTTTTTAGACTTCCAAGAAATAGTATTACCATAAAGTTTAAAAACATATCCACTAGTGGATTTTCTATCTACACTTCTAGCAAAATCAGAATCAGCATATCCTACTAAAGTATTATTAATATTACAATTGTTATAAACCAACTGATAATTAACTGTTTGTTTTATGTATCTAAGAACTCGCTTTAAAGCTTTTACAAGTTTTACACTAGGCTTTCCTTGAAATCTGCTTAAGTACGAAACTGCTGTAGCTAGGTCTGGTCTAGTACTAACCATACAATACATTAAAGATCCTATGAGCGATCTACAATAGTTTTCCAATGTCATATCTATATCAGTGTTTAAGTCTAGTTGTAAATTAGGATCCATAGGTGTGTCCATGCCCTTACAATCTTGCATACCATATTTCTTTAACACAGTTTGTAAATACTTAGTTTGATTAAGATAGATCTGTCCATTTTGTTTTAATATAGAAATTCCCAAATAAGTTAATTTATTATGTCCCATATCTTTCATTCTAAATTTTTTAGACAAATATATTTTTAGTTTTTCTATTTCTTTAGTATTTGACCCAAAAATTAACAAATCGTCAACATAAATTAATAAGTATATATCTTTCTTAAAATACAAACAATAATCATTTTTAGATCTCTCAAAACCATAAGTAGTTATAACCTCGTTAAATTTTTCATACCAATATTTGGGAGATTTCTTTAATCCGTATAATGACTTATTAAGTTTTAATACATGACCATTTGGTATATTCAATCCCTGAGGGGGTTTTAAGTATACATCTTCATCTATCCTACCATAAAGAAAAGCTCCTTTAACGTCCATTTGATGAATATTATAGTCTCTGTGTGCTGCTACAGACAGCAACACTCTTAATGTTTGCAGTTTCAATACTGGTGAGTAAATATCTTCTAATCTTTCTGTTTGCTGAAATCCTCTTACAACCAACCTTGCTTTATATATTTCCTTGTCTCCAATTTCTTTTCTAGTGAATATCCATTTGCTATCTATTAATTTCTTATTCTCTGGTTTAGGTGCTAATTTCCATGTTTCACTTTCTTGTAGAACTTTCATTTCTTCTGATATAGCATCTTCCCATTGCTGTTTATCTTCTCTGTTCTTTATCTCTTCAAAACATTGTGGTGTATCAGAATGAATTGTGAGCAAAGCATATAATAGATCTCCTGTATCTTCATCATCATCTAACTGGTAATCTGTATGCCATTTAGGTTTTTTAGTATTTCGTCTAGGTCTCTCCCTGTTTGTTAGCTCCTTTTCAACCTGACTATCTTCTATTTCTTGCGCTGCATCTTCATAAACTTCTGTGTTTTCTTCTCTGCATAACTCTTCATTCTGCCTATCTTCTGTCTTTTTCTCTGTCATTCTTTTATTCTCTTCCTTTTCTGGTGATTTTCTTCTTTCTTCAGATTCTTTGTCTTTTTCTTGTGCGTCTTGGTGAGGTAGATAAATTCTTGGTACATATTTTTCTTTAGGTTTTTCATCAAATATTACATTTCTTGCATGCACTGTTTTTTGTGTTTCAGGATCAAATAGTATATAACCTGCTGAAGCATATCCAATCATTATCATTTTACGTGCCCGTGTTATCAAGCTTCTGTCTGTGCTCTTTAGGTACATAATTATATGCTAAGCTTCCAAATACTCTCATGTTTGACACA